>NW_011889482.1:53583-82866 GCF_000151845.1 Pteropus vampyrus
GTGAGAAAAATTAAATGAAATTGACAAGTCTTTAGCTAGACTCACTAAGAAAAAAAGAGAAGAGTCAAATAAATAAAATCAGAAATGAAAGAGAAGTTATAGCACATACCACAGAAATACAATCATAAGTGAATACTGTGAAAGGCTATATGCCACCAAATTGGACAACATAGAAGAAATGGATAAATTCTTAGAATCATTCAAATTTCTTAGACTGAATCATGAAAAAATGGAAAACTCGAATAGACTGATCACTAGTAAGGACATTGAAACAGTAATCAAAAACCTCCCAAAAAACAAAAGTCAAGGACCAGATGTCTTCACTGATGAATTCTACCAAACATTCAAAGACGATCTAATATCTGTTCTCAAACTCTTCTTTAAAAATTGAAGAGGAGGAAACACTACCTAACTCATTTTATGAGGCCAATATAACCAAAACACCAAAATCAGACAAGAACAACATGCAAAAAATGTTACAGGCCAATATCTCTGCTGAACATAGATACAAAAATCTTCAACAAAATATTAGCAAACCAAATACAACAATACATTAAAAGGATCATACACCATAATCAAGTGGAATTTATTTCAGGGCTGCAAGGAAGGTTCAACACCCATAAATCAATCAACGCAACATACCACATTAACAAGATGAAGGATAAAAGTCAAATGTGTGGAATATAAAACAAAAAGAAAAAATAAAAACATACAAAACAACAAACTCACAGATACAGATAACAGATTGGTGGTTACCAGTGGGGAAGGGAGGTGGGGGGAAGGCAAAATGTGTAAAGGGGGTAAAATGTATGGTGACGGATACAAACTAGACTTTGGGGGTGAGCATGCTATAGTGTATACAGATATTGAATTATAATGTTGTACACCTGAATAATATTAAAAACCATTAAATAATATTAAAAACCAATGTTATTTCAATAAAAAAAATAATTAAAAGACAAGCCACAGACTGGGAACAATATTTTTAAATCATATACCTGATAAAAGACTTCTAACTAAAGTATATAAAGAACTCTTACATTTTAATAATAAAAAGCAAAACAACCTAATTGAAAAATGGGCAAAATATTTAATACACATTTAATAAACATATACAAATGCCCAACAAGCTGATGAAGATATGTTCAATATCATTAATAATTAGAGAAATGCAAATTCAAACCATAATGAGATATTACTTCACATTCACAAGGATAGGTATAATTTTTTTATAAAAGGAAAAATAACAAGTGTTGGTGAGGATATGGAGAAATGAGAACTTTCAGATATTTCTGTTGGTACATGTAAATATAATAAATGTGAAACTGTACAGCCCCTTTGGAAAACAATTTCAGAAAAGATTAAACATATAGTTACAATATGACCCAGCAATTCAACTCCTAGGTATATAATCAAAAGAACCAAAAATGGGTGTTCAAACAAAAACCAGCACATCAGTGTTCATAGCACTATTATTCACAGTAGCCAAAAGGTGGAAAAAACATAAATAACCATCAACCGATGAATGAATAAACGAAATGTGGTAGTATATACATACAGTGGAACATTATTCACACGTCAAAAGTAAGAGGTCCTGATACATACTACGATATGGAGGAACCTTGAAAACATCATGATAAGTAAAAGAAGCAAGTCACAAAAGACCACATAGTGTATGATTCCATTTTTAGGAAATGTCCAGAATGGGCAAATCCATAGGCACAGAAAGCAGATTAGTTGTTTCCAGGAGCCAGGGATGGTAACGGGGATTAACTGCAATTGGATGAGAGAGAGATGTCATTGAGGTGATGGAAATGCCTAAAGTTGAATTATAGTGATGGTTACACCACTCAATAAATTTACTAAAAATCCTTGAAGTGTACACTTAAAACAAGTCAGTTTTATAGCATGTAAATTATATCTCAATACAAAATTTTAAAAACGCCCTGGAAAGCAGAGGGAAAAAAAACATCTGTGGACAGTTTATTAGGGATCCTACGGAGCTCGTTAGGCTGCTGTATGTTGTTGCTACTGCCGCCATGGTGATGGTAGGAGTGGTGGTTTTCCCATGAGGGCTGAGGGTCAAGCAATGATTCCGGTCTTTTAAATAAAGACTTAAAGCTTCTATAAAAAGGAATGTTTCTGGCTTGAAATTTGGAGTAGCAGTGCCGGGGCGCAAACAGAAGTGGGTGGGTTTGGAAAATATTCGGGATGCAAAAGTGATGAGATTTTGTACTGATTAGATACAGGGAACAGGGAAGAGGGAGGAGGCCTCAGACTTGGCATGCTTAAAGCTGATTTCCTGTTGTCCTCCCAAACTTACTGTCCCCTTGTGCTCTAATCTCAGTGAGGAGATCAGCATCCTGGCACGGAGTAAGCATTCATTGATTGTCTCTGGAGTGAAAGAATGAATGAACAGAGTGAAAATCTGACCAAAGCATTCACCAGGTCCTGCCAAACAGCCAGTCTAAACTCACCCTCAGGGCTGGCTCAGCAGATGTCTATTACAATGTCCCCCTCGCTTTATCGGCCCTTTGGGAAATCATCAGGTTCCACACCTTCATCTCAGCGGCGCCTTGCCTAGAACCTGCAGGTGTGGCACAGACGGGGTTTTGCCAAGAGCCTCTTACCGTGTCCATTCTTTACGTGAGGTCAATGGCAGGTGCGTGTACAGCCCATATGAGCATGGGGAGCATTTGGTGTTGTAGAAAGAGGGTCACAAAGGTGGCCAACTGGTGGATGTATGTTCACTTTGGCTCCAGTCAGAAGGAGAATCTTTTTTACCAAAGAGATTTATTAATCCAGGGCCCCCCTCTCTCTTCCTGCAGGCAGAAAACACAACTGCCAGAAACACTAAGTCACCGAGTGATCAGTTTGGATATTTTACTGCTGTCCCCAGGGTTGACAAGCGGAGATACACAACTGCTTGTGGTTCCTAATACAGATGCCAAAACAAGGAAGTGATCCATTCCTGTCCACACTTCCCATAAATAAAGAATGAGGTGGGGCACCCAAGAAATGCCCCCAGACTCAGCCAACCCAGGGAACATTCCCTTCATCATAAAGTATAATCTCTTGAGGTATGGTGATAAGTAAATATATTCACCTTTCATCTTGTGAAGATTACAGTGTTCTGCTCAATATATGGTTGCCACTATCATTATCATCAGTTCCTTAATGCAGAGGAATCAGAATGACACCACAGTATTGGTCCATAGTGTTTATAAATCTTCTTTGCCTTTATAGTTAAGTTCAAGTAAAATAAAATGCAAGTAACTTTTACTACAATGTTTTCTAAAAGGGAAATACCAAGCTAAGAAGCAACTCTGAAAACTGGTGTATAGTAATGGATTATGGAAATGTTCCTAAGTATGAGAGTTCAAGGTTTTCTTTCTGCAATTAAATCACCTAAGTCTTTTATGATGAGACTTGCTAAGCAGTCTATTATGTTCATTCAACACAAAACATTTTGGTCAAACAATCATCTGGTTAAAATATTTAATAATAAAGCATCCAAAAGAACATTCTTCAGAGTTGGCATTCAAGTAAGCATTGAATGATTCTGGTTTCCAACTTTGGGGGCAATCCATAGTATTAAAAAGACTTTTTAAGAGTTGTTTTCAGAACAAAGAATTTCCTCCCATAGCTTCCGCAATAACCTGCCCTGCCACTCCCGATTCTTGCTAGGCATCCTTGCTCAGACAAAGGGGCAGACAAAGGGTAAAATCTGGGCAGAGAAGATTAGTGGATATTAGAGCGAAAGAAAGTCAATGCTGCAAGGTCTTGCAGACAGCCAAGCCGAGTTCCACCTTCCACTCCACTGCCGAGCAAAGTGAAATATGGAAAGAGTAAGGAACTCGTTGAAAGCAAGACACCAAGTCAGTGACAGACCCAGGACTGGGAAGTCCGACCGAGATTGAAACAATGTATACTGGGCGTCAGTCCCAACGGGAGCTTGCTCCAGGTCTTCCAGCTCTTTTCAAGCGCTAGGCCCATCTGGCCCCGCGCTGATCTCGCGGCAGACTCTGTCGCGCAGCTGGCACAAACCATGACGACAGCCCTGCAGCAAGGCACGAGTGGTCTTTTCCTGTGCCAGGGTTAAGGTGAGTACCACCGCCTAGGGGCCGAGCTGCCGGGGTGGGAACCGCCGCCCCCACTGTGCCAGGCCTGAAAGCAAGTGCCTGGGCAAACCCCGTCCGTCCCACCCACCCAGGACACCCCTTCCCCGATCCATGGGGTGGAACCCACCTGTGCTGGAGGTCGCCACTCCCAACTCAGCAAAGCGGAAGGAATTGCAAGTAAGGAGAGCCTCAGGAGGCAGCCTTGCGCCCGCCCTTTGCTTTTCCCCAGAAACTGTCAGTCCCGCTCTCCCTTCCCCCAGCCCTTTCGGGCCCAGCAGCAAGCCTGGAGGCCCCGCCCCTCTCCTTCCGGCCATTCAGGGTGGGCTCCTCGCTCACCTGGGACTTAGTCTGCTGCGGGAGCGTACAACAGCCTCTGATTCAGAAGGATCAGAATGGGGCGCTCTAGTCGTTTGGCTTCATTTAACAGATTTGGAGCCACAGGCGCAGAGAGAATAGGTGGACCCACAAAACTACACTGCGTGTAAAACCCGAGTCTTTTTGCTTGCCTTTTCAATGGTCCTTCCAAGTCTCCCCACTATGCTTCTATTTGTGGTGGCTTATCAAGATTTGCTGGAACTAAAATTCTTCCACTATCCTTCAACCACTTTCTTGAATTTACATTACATACCACTCAGTGCTGGACTCCTACCAATTCAGTTGAGCACCTCGAATCCGGGGTCCAGGTACAGTCCTAAATACAGTGAGCATTAGAAGGGAAGTCACCATTAAGAATGTACATCTTGTGCACATAAAAATTAAAGAACAATACACATTACAAAGAAGGACCAAATAGTGAACTGAATTAGTATATGCAATGGAAACCCAGGGCAGGGGGAAAAATTGAGAACAATAATAAATGATATATGTAATGTATAGACGTTGAAAAATGGTAAACAGAGCAGTGTTGTAGTTATTAGAGATGAACATGTTAATCTAATATCAAAAGGGTAATAAAGAAAACGGTTTTTAAAAGTAATGATCAACGAAAGAAGAAAAAGCTTTCATACTTTTGTCGTGGAATTCTTTCCGCCAGACGCTTTACCCCTACTTGTCTATTTGGAAAATTGCTACTATTTTTGACTCAGTTTACATATTACTTCATCTGTGAATCCTTCCCGTTCTTTCCAAAATAAATTTATATTCTCATTTTCCATGGGTCCATGGTGGCCAATGAATTCATAATAGGCTTCAAGTATACTACATCATTCTGCATTATAATTTCTCTCTTTGAATGCCTGTGTCTTCCAATGAACAAACAGCTTCTCAAGAGCAGAAAGTTTGTATTTTTCAAAGTTATTTTCCCAGACTCTAGCACAGAACCTAACATATAGTATTTATTTAGTGAATATTTGTCAAAAAAATGTTTAGAACTACTGAGTAGTCAGAAAAAAGACTATAGCCAGGGCATGAATTAATGTACTGAGGAAGAAGTGAATAAAGTGAGATTCTAGACTCAGGTTGGTATTCATGCAACAAACATCAACTACCATATAAGCTCTGGGTGTAAAATGGTAAACAGAAACCAGATAGAGTCCTTGCCCTTATGGAGTTTAAGAACAAATGGGAATTGGCTAGGCAAAGAGGAAAAGAAACTTTCCAGACAGAGTGAACAGCATGATCAAAGTGTCTGTAATGGAAAGGAGCATGACAGTAGCAATTAGAGTGAATAAGATCAATCAAGGTAAGATGAAATAAACAGATAGAAAGTACCCATAAAGAGGCAAGAGGTTGATAGATAAAGCCTGTTTAATAGTAAGAAAAAGAAGCCAGTTTTCTTAGTCATAATAACTAACATTTATTAAACCTGCGCTACGAACCAAACGCTGGGCTGTTTTATAACAAACGCTTAAAGTAGATACTGTTATCCCTGCTTTAACTTAAGCAATTTTGCCAGGATCACACAGCACTTAAGTTTCAGGGCTGAAAATCAAACCTAGGTAATTCAGCACCAAACCCAAGCACAGGAACTGTAATAAAAGCAAAAGTAAAAACTACAAGGAACTCTTTCACAAAATATATTCATTTCCCTCAGATATTTAGCATCTATGAGAAGCAATGCTAAAAGCTTCAAGAACCAACACCCTGGACTTGAACGTTAATGCTCTGGACATAAGACTTTGGCATAGACACTGCTTGGTATTGGTGCCTTCAGTAGGTGATGCTATCAAGCAGCAATGATAACATTAGATATCGACAGCAAGCCAGAGCAGTGGAGGAAGAAAATAGTAGATGCCCTGAGGGCTACTTCATGGAGCACATATGAGACCTTGGGCAAAGGCCTTCACTTATCTGATCCTCAATTTCCTATTTCACAAATGGGCATAATAATAGAATCTATATCACAGGGTTGCGATGATTAAATGAGACATTGTTTGTAAAGTACCTGGCTGCATCTAACACACAGTAAATGCTCAATGAGCATTAGCTGCTATGATGCTGATTATTACTATTATAATGATGGATCTTAGTGATCAAAGTAGGGGAGGCATGACCAACCAAGGAAGATGTGGTTCAGGCACAATTTGTGGAGGGTTACATGGAATATCAGATAAATATTGAATGGGTTGTGAAACAAGTTTATTGCCTCCTCTTTGCCTCAATTACATCCTTTCCCTCCTCATTTTTAGTTAGCACTTACTATTCTGTGTTGTAATTGTTTACTTGTTTTTCCGTATTATGATTTTTGTGTGTTTGTGCAAAGCAACTAACAGTGCCTGGCATAGAGTGGAAACTTAAAGAATATTCATTGAATGAGTGAATTAACGTCTAAATAAAAAGCAATAGGTACAAATGTGCTACAAAGTAAAAAAAAAAAAGTGATAGAATTTGGGTCCGTTTATGGCCTTCCTGTGTTCCTAGAACACACTAGGATTCTTCCTGCTCTGTTTCCAATAATATAATCTGCTCATCTATTTGTCTTCATCTGCCCTGATAACATTAGAGACCAAGGGTTGGCAATTGTTTTTCTGTAAAGGATCGGATAGTAAAAATTTCAGATTTGTGGGGGCACATACAGTCTTTGTCTGCCACTACTCAATTCTACCTTCATTGAGCAAAAGCAGCCAGACAATACTGAAATAATGAGCGTGGATGTGTTCCAATAAAACTATTTACAAAAAGAAGAAGGAGGCAGAATTTAGCCTGCGAGCTTATAATTTGACAACCCCTGCTCCAGAACAAATTACCACCATCTCCTTCATGAACTATTGTATATGAATGATGTGTGGGAGCCATTATCTTTGGCTAACATCTATGTCTTGGTTTTATCAGCATGTTAATGAAGATTTCATGCTCTCTTGTTCTGTTCATAACCTGAAGAGTTGTTGAAAAGTGATTAAAACCGTATTGTAATTTTGAATTATGATTTGTCAAAATGATCCTTAAAAGAGTCAATTCTAGAAATCTTTGAAAAGGTTTAAAAAATGAAGGAAGGAAAGAAAAAAATGATTTGTGATAAAATTAAATTTGATTATGTTATTAAAAGTGACCTTTAGATAGAAAATAAATATTTTGGAAACAGTGCAATGTTGAATTGGCAGAGGCTTCGGTCAACAACAATTTTACTACATATCTATACAGAAACAAATGTTAAAATTTTAAAGAAATCATCTAGGCCATGCAAAATTTTCCTCATCTACCAATGGACGAAATTTGTTAAAAGCTGAAAGTGTATTAATTTGTGCTGAGGATATGAACAGGATGTGAACATTTCTGACTCTCAACAGAAATATGATTCAGCACAAACTCAGTAGCCTTCGGAATGATGACAGTATTCTATGTCTTGGTCGTGATGTTGCCTACACAGTATATACATATGTGAAAACTCTTTGACCTGTACAGTTCAGATTTGTATATTTAACTGTGTGTGAAATATACTTCAATAACAAGTAAGTTGAAAGAAAGGATATTTGGTAGCTAAAAGCATCATCATGAGGCAAGGAGAACCAGGCATGGGACTAAATTTTCAGGTTCCAAAAATTCACTGGTGTGATGATGAAACTCTTGATATAACAAAACACTAGATACCACTATTCATACCACTGCTACTACCACAACAGAAACTTTACTGTAGTCAGTAATGTTGATGGCTGCCACTTCTATGCTGGAAACTCAATCTGGCAAGTATTATGGCAGCTCACAGAGAGAGCATGAATGTAAGAGCATGTATGAACAACTAAATTTTGTGATCGAACTCTGTCGCAATCATTGTTGGTTTCATTATTCTCCTTATGTGATTCTAAATAGTTTTTAACCTTTATTTTGGAAGATTTATTCCACATGTGTCCTGTATTATAAATGTCTTTAAATCCATTTTGGATTTGAGTCAAGAAATGCATAAAACAATGAAAAAGTGTATTTTAGCCACCAAATCATATTAATTTTTTCTCTTATTGCCCATTACTTTCTTTTCAGTCTTACTGTTGGTAAGGCAAAGACTTTGGAGTCTGACAAACCTAGGTGTTTATCCTGGTCCTCTTGCATTGCCCACCCTAATCCTTTTTGAATTTTCCTTTGTTTTATCACTCCCCAACTTCCATGAGTCTTCCCTAAATTAAACATATCCTATTCCTTTGACTGTTTCTCATAAAATGCGTTGAACTGTCACCACAGGAAAAATTATGTCTTCAAGAGTCTGGAGGCCAAGTTCCCAAATGGTATCCTGTCCACTCAGGGGGTCAGGTTGGTGTCAGCCAAAGACTCCTCCTTCCAGTATGGTCAAATATTTATTTGAGCGTCCTAGGGTATTACCAGCAGTGTTGGACCCAACTTCTTTAGTATGACTATCTTCTTGGGCAAGAGAGTCAGGGTCTCTGGAATTCCAGAGCAGCCCAAATATTCAAGGTACTCTTTGTTTATACCTCATCTTATCCCACAATATCTATATATCTGAGAGAGAAATTTCTCCAACAGAGCAGTGCAAGAGACCCCTGCACTTTCCCTACTTTGTCCATAGATGCAGGTGGGTGGTCCCACTATAAAGTCAGCCTCTCTGTGGTATAGGGGCACCACACCCAGCTTTGAGGCATTTTTCTTTTTGAAAAAATTTTATTAATGGAAAGTTTTGAATCTACACCAAAGTAGAAAGAATGGTATAATGATCCCTATATACCTTTCATCCAGCTTGAACTATTTAATTCATGGTAAATTTTGTTTCATCTAAATATTTTGAAGCAACTCTCTTATACTTTAGCATTTCATCTGTAAAGTTTTCAGTATGTAGCTATAAAATATAAGGACTTTTTATTTGGCATAACCATAATACCATTATCATACAATATATCCTTAATATCATCAAATATTCAGTCAGTACCCAAATTTCCAATTGTCTCATACATGTGATGAATGTTTTCTCTTTTTCAACTTGTTCGATCTGACTCCTAAAATCTCTGGAATTTGAAATTGGTCAGTTTATCTTTTAAATCTCTTTGAGTGTAGATCTTCTCTCTCTTGCTCTTGCTTTCGCTCTCGCTCTTGCATTCTTGCTCTTCTATTTTACTTTTTTCTTGCCATTTGTTTATTGAAGGATTGTTTATCTCTATTTTTCCACTCTCAATTTTGCTGATTATTTGTGGGCATGCTTTAAAAACAGATTTATTAAGATATAATTCACATATCATACAGTCCACACATTTACCGTGTACAATTCAATGAATTTTAGTATATTCAGAGTTGTGCATCGATCATCACAATTGAGTTTAGAACATTTTTATTACCCCATAAAGAAACCTTATACCCCTTAATCATGATATCCCAACCCCCAACCCTGCTACTGGCAACCACTAATCCACTTTCTGTCACTATGGATTTGCCTATACTGATCATTTCATATAATTGAAATCTTACAATATATGGTCCTTTGTGACTGGATTATTTCACTTAAGTTTACTGTTTTTAAGGTCAATTCATGTTGTAGCATGTTTCAATACTCCATTTCTTTATATGACTAAATAATATTCTATTGTATGAATACACCACATTTTGTTTATCCATTTGTCAGTTGATGGACATTTATGTTGTTTCTACTTTTTGGCCTTTGTGAATAATGCTTCTGTGAACATGTGGGTACAAGTTTTTATGTGGAGATATGTTCTCATTTCTCTAATAGTGGAATTTCTGAGTCATATGAAAACACTGTTTAACCATTTGAGGAATTGCCAGACTGTTTTCTACAGCAGCTGCATCATTTTACATTCTCACTAGCAATGTATAAGGGTTCCAATTTCTTCACATCCTTGCCAATACTTGTTGTTTAAAAAAATATTATGGCTATCCTAGTGGGGGTGAAGTGGCATCACATTGTGTTTTAGATTTGCATTTCCCTAAGGACTAATAATTTGACATCTTTTATGTGATTATTGGCCATTTGTATATCTTCTTTGGAGAAATTTCTATCCATATCCCTTGCCCATTTTAAAATTGAGTTATTTGTCATTTTATTATTAACTTGTAAGAATGCTTTACATATTCTGGATATAAGACCTTAGTAGATATATGATTTGCAAAAATGTTTTCCTATTCTGTGAGTAAACTTTTTGCTATCCTGATGATGTCCTTTGAAGCACAAAAATTTTTAATTTTGATGATGTCCAGTTTATTTTTGTTGTTGCTTATGCTTTTGTTTTCATATCTAAGAAACTATTGCCTCACCCAAAGTCCTGAAGATTTACACCTATGTTTTCTTCTAAGGATTTTATAGTTTTAGCTCTTACATTTAGATCTTTTAATTTTTGCATGTGGTATGATGTAGGGGTCTAACTTCATTCTTTTGCATTGTGGGCATGTTTTTAATATCTTGTTTTTAAGCCAAAAATTATCACATAAGCAAGTTTTTCCTCAATTTAATTTTCTCATCTCAGTGTAACCTAAGGTATCATTAACATTTGTTAGAGAGCCAAAGCTTCATGATCATTCTATCTCAAAGATCTTTCATCAGAAGCCAGAACTATGATCTTGTAGCTCACCTGGATAATTCTCACCCTTAGGGCTAAGCCCAGTAGTCTTTCGTAACTTTCTTCAAGCTAACCATAAGTGGAAGTCCTGGACTTCAGTGTTTATGCTTGCAGGAGACTGGAAATAAGGCCTTGAGTCTCTGCAAGGCATAGAATTGGAATGGAGAAACTCAGAGGTCTGTATACTTTGTGAAAATATAATTTAGGGGAAAACTCCACCAACAGAATCGTGACACATTGGCCTAGGATGTGGGTTCAAATGTCTGTAAGAGAGACCAAAACTGGAAGTGGAAGTGGAAAGGTGGAAAGTGAAAAAGTGGAAGGAATGAAGCTTGGAGTGCATTGTGATGGCCTCACCTAGCCTCCCATGGAATCTCCAGTTCTGAAAGACTCTGGGAAGAACTGGTCACTGCAGCAGGCCAGTGCTGTATGTCCAAGAGTGTGCTCACCCATTGCACCAGATTCTTGAGTATACACAAAAAATATAAACTACATTTAAATATATATGTATATTTAAATGTATAAAAACTAAGAATAAATGATGGAGATGGAATGACAGAATAGAGTAAATCTTAAAATACTCTGAATATATAGATATGATAAAAATAACAAAAGGTGTAGAAAGAGGATAGCTTTATAGACATTAACTAGGAGTAAGAAGTTATAAGTTTAACTTAGAGACTGGATCAGAAAGAGGAAAGAGGCTAAAAGTTTACTAGCAAGTTTCATTATGACTTATGAAGGGAATCAATAGACAGTATCTTTAAAAGGGGAATAAAATTATTATGTGAAGATATTAGTATGAAATATAGGTTCTTTAAGTGTGGTATTAGACCAGAAGATCTATATCATTAGGAAGTTGTTAGAAATGCAAATTCTTATGTCCTACCCCAGACCTGTTGAATCAGAAACTCTGGAGTTGAAGCTCAGCAATCTGTGTTGTAACAGCACTCCAGGGGATTCTGCTATATGCTAAGTTTGAAAATCACTAGAATAAAGATATCATTAGAACAAAAAAGAACCTTTCTAAATAGTGAAAGATGCACCACAAAGTAAAGACCAATGCAAATGAGTCACATACTGAAATTATTTTATGCGTATAAAACACACACACACACACACACACACACACACACACACACACACACACACACATATACACATGCAAAAACTGAGGACCCCTTCCCAAAGGCACTATTTATAATAACAACAATTACAAGGCACATTAAAATAAATTTTTATGAAGGATGTAATACTTTAAAGAAGAATATTATAAACTTTAAGTATTTTTAAAAGGCCTAAATGAATGTAGCATTATTCTATGTTCATAAAGGAAAGATTCATTATCATAAATATGGTTAGTCTCTTCAAATTACTCTATTCATTAAATGAAAATATAACTAAGATACCACAGGATTTTATTTTTACAGAAATTGACATGCTAATACTAAAATTTATATTATAATTTATATAGAAGAGAAAATAGATAAGAATAGTCATGACAATTTTGAAGAATACATATAAAGAACTTGTACTACTAAATAGCAAAGTTTACTACAAAACTACAATCAAAATAGTAGAGCATTTTGGCATAAATAGATAAATAATGGACAAAAATAATGAACTTAAAAATAGAACATGTATAAATGTAATCTTAATATATGACACATAAAGAATAGTAAATCAAAGAATGAAATGATTTTTTAATAAATGGTGTTGGGATAATTGGCTAATCTTATAGAAACAGATAAATTTAGATCAGTACCTCACACTAGTCACAAACATTAATAATTTAATTCCTGGTGAGTTAAACCCTAAGTAAGAAAAAAGAGGATAGCATATATATAGTTGATCCCTGAACAATGCAAGGGTTAGGGGCCCTGACCCAGCACATCGAAAATCTGTGCATAACCTTTTTTTTTTTATTTTAGTAGTCTTTTAAAAAAATTATTTATTTAAATTAGTTTCAAGTATACAGTACATTGGTTAGACATCTATATAGTTCATAAAACAATCCCCCCAATTGCTCCCTCCCTCCCCTGGCCCTCCACCTAGCCATCATATTAATACTAACTGCATAACTTTTGACTCTCCACTCAACTACAGTCTCTCAGTATACACTGGGGATCGGTTCTAGGACCCCTGTGAATATCAAAATCTATGATGCTCAAGGCTCCTATATAAAATGGCATAGCACAATGCATATAGTCTGTCCTCGACATCCAAGAATTCTCAACCGCAGATGGAAAATACAGTTTTTCATCCTCAGTAGATTGAATCTATGTATGTCAAACCCAGGGATACAGAGGGCCGACTGTATATTTATTGGAAAGAAATCCATATATAAGTGGACCCAAGCAGTTCAAAGTTTTGCTCAAAGGTCAACTATAGTTATATATAGTTAAAGTGAATGAACTAGATCTATGTGTAACAATGTAGATAAATCTTAAAAACATAATGTTGAGTGAAAAATGTAAGGTTCAAAAGATATGTATAATATGAAATTATAGTTATATATACATTATATATTAATTATATACCCAAATATACAGTAAGGAAAAAGAGAACATCAGAATATGATATCTAGGTAGGTGAGGAATTATTTAATAAGACATAAAAATAAACCATATGACATAAGAGACAAGATTATAAACCATAAAGGGAAAGATTGATAAATTTAATTATATTAATGTATAGTACAAGGTGGGGAATCACTTTGTAAATTATATACATGTCTAACCACTATACTGTACACCTGAAACTAATGTAAAATAATATTGAATGTCAACAAGTTAGTAGTTGAGAGATGGTCATGGGGATGGGGAGTACGGCATAGGGAAGGTAGTCGGCAGTAATGTAATGGTTATGTGTAGAGCTAGAGAGGTGATAGAGTAATTAGGGGAATTGTTTCATAAACTATATAAATATGTAACCAATGTATTGTATATTTGAAATTATTGCATACTTGAAAATAAAGTGCTAAAAAAATGAACACGATACCCCCTAAAAAAAGAAATAAATAAAATTTAAAAATTAAATATCTGAGTATAAACAAAGATAAAAGCAAGTTACAGACAGCCAGAAAATATTTACAGCTTCATATCTGACAAAGTTTTAAACTTATGAATACATAAAGAATTTCTACAAACAAAAAGAAGGACAACCAATCAAACCAAAAATATGAGCACAATATGAGCTAGCAACTACTAGAGGAAGAATCCTGAATGAACGGTAAACCTATTAAAATAAGATATACTCCTCTAATATACAAGGAAATGCATCACAATGAGCTATTATCTCATATTCACCGGACTGGCAAAATTTAGTCTGATAACACCAAATGTTGATGAGAATGAGGAGAATTAGGAACTTTTAAATTGCTAGTAATTTTAAATTGGTATAACTGCTTTGGAAAGAATATGGCAATATCTAGTAAATGTTGAAGATGTACAGATCCTCTTAGAGATATATACCCTATAGAAAATTGTGCATATGCATAAGGAGATATGGCGAAGGAAGTTCATTGCAAAGTTTTTTTTTAGGAAAATGTTGGAATGTGCTTAACTATCCCTCATTAGAGAAAATTATAAATACACCACAGTTCATTTATTCAAAGAATACTTTGAAGCAGTTAAAATAAACACACAATGCAGTATACATATGGCATATTATTGAATTGTACACTTGAAACCTATATAATTTTATTAACCAGTGTCATGCCAATAAACTTAATAAAAAATGAAGTGAATGAACTGGATCTATGTATACCAATATAGATAAGAAACATAGGGGTGTGTATTTGTTGTTTTCTTCAAAAGGGAGAGAAATGACAATGCTTAAATACTGATGAGAAGGAGCCAATTCAAGTTAGAGTTTGAAGGTATAGGATGAATAGGGAGCAATTGACAATGTCTGGTTCCTGAAATGGTAAGATTGGATGGGATTCAAAGCATAGAGGAAGAGATGGGCCTTAGCTACAAGGAAGAACTCTTGTATTATAGTAGGTTGAGAGGAAGATAGAACAGGGACAGAAGTGTAGTGTTGGTGGCAAGAAAATGAAGGAACTCCAATCTGATGCCTTTTGTTATTCCTGTAAAGTAGAAAGTAAGTTTTTCTGCTGGGGGGGTGGGTGATGGTGGTGGTGATGGTGGTGTTGTGTATGTTAGTTCTGTTTATCAGAAGATACCATTAGTAGAGGGGAAAGGATAGACACAGAATAGGAGATAATTACAATACATATGTATGACGAAGGGCTCATGTTCAGAATATATGAAGAACTCTTATAAATAAATCACAAAAAAACACAGCCCAATTAAAAATGAGCAAAAGATTTGACAGGAAACATCAGAAAAGAGAATATCCAAATGACCAATATAAGCATATGAAACGATGCTTGTCATAATTACCCACCAGGAAATGCACATTAAACTCACAGTGTTTTAAGCCATCCACCTGTATGGCTTAAATTAAACAGCAGACAATACCAAATATTGCCAAGTTTGTTGAAAAATTGGAATCTCACACATTGTTAGTGGGAGTATAAACTGAAAAACCTATTTTAAAAAATTGACAGTATATACTAAAGCTGAAAGTATTACTACCTTAAGATCTAGCTTATATCCAACAAAAACAAATGCACATGTTAACTCAAAGACATATATATCACTGATCATTTGTCATAGCCCTAAACTGGAAACAACCAAAAAGTCCATCAATAGTAAAATGAATAAAACTTTTATTTGAATACCATTACAAACTACTGACACATATACCAATATTAATGAAGCTCAAAAACAGTTTGCTGAGCAAAATAGCCAGACACAAAAGAGTACTTACTGTGTTATCCCATTTATACCAATTTTTAGGAAAGGTAAATCTAATCTATGATAATAAAATGTCAGAATAGGGGTTACCTCTTGGGAAAGGACAGGTGGAATATAGAATCAGAAAGGACCAGAAGGAACTTTCTCAGGTGCTAGATGTGTTCTATACCTTTATATCAATAGAGGTTACACAGGCATATATACATATGTGCAATTTTATTTAGCTGTACACTTAAGATGATTGCTTTTTATGCATTTTATGCATGTTATGTATTAATAAAATTTTTTAAGCTCCTGAGGTAATTCTTATATTACATCTCTCCTCACTCCTTCGTTTTAAGCCTCTTCTTTAAACCATAAAACTCCACACTATCTTGGGGTTTCCAGAGTAACTATCTCTCCTTGGGGCCAGTATTGTTTCTGTGCCTTCTCTGTTCTATCGCTAGTCCTCTTTCTCCTTTCTCTTCTGCTTAGGCTAATCTTATAGAATATTCCAGTCACTATGTTTGGAGCCATAACAATCAGCTCTAGGATAGTCTATTTCTGCCCTCTTCTCTGTTCCATGATTTAGGACTGTCCATGTTATAAAGGTCCAAGGGCTCACGGGTACTTATGGAAGATTTGTTCTTTAAGTGTCTTTCAAATAAAAAAAAAGTAGGCCATCATAGACAGTGAGCCATTAGTAACCCTAATGCAATACTGGCCCCACTCCAATGATTTGCTTTTGGAGATAAACAACCTAGATCAGACAAGTAATAAAGGGATTCTTTCTTGGCTTTAAGTATCCACTGAATAATTTCTAATGTATCTCTAAATAATCATCAATGAGTTTTATAGTTACCTTTAAGCTAATTCTCCTTTGCACTCTTTTCTCATCCTTCCCCTATCCTTATATTCTTATTCCTTCACATCATGCTATCCATTTGAAATACTTATACTATGTATTCCTCAGTCACCTTCCACAAAGCTTTTTAAAATTTATCATTGGACCTCTCATCCCCTATGATCTAAACACTGAACTATTTAAGGTATGCAATATTTATAAGTGAAGTTAATCTTCCACATTATTACCTGTATCTCTAAGAAACTGAACTTAAACTGAAAATCTCACATCTTCCAGAAGGATGAATCATAAGCATATTTATAATCCCTATGCTGATACATTATTTGCTAATCACAACACAGGGCACAGTGCTGTTTCAATTAATGGGTAGACATATTTATCATTACAAAATTTTCCTAAATTAAAATCCACAGAAAACACCTAAATGTACAATGACGATATCTAGATAGTTCTCACTAAGTTTTATTGCAGTGTGAATGCAAATGTGTAGATTAATATTCTAAATGAATTAGACACCTCAAGTTTGCATGCTCAGACAATTGAGTTCTCACATATCCCAAGTTAATGAAGAAGGTAAAATAGTATAGTGGAGAAAACAATTGACTAGGAGTCAAGACAATGAGTTCTTGTTTTAGCCCTGCTACTAAGTACTTAGGTATTTGTGAGCAAATAGTATAATATCTTTTGGCTTCAGAATTACCTATTCTGTAAAACAAAGAGCTTAGAGTAGAAATTTCCTTTTATTTGTATTTTGTTTCATAGTTTTAAAAATTTTTATAAGAACTATCATGTCTGACCTCATAACAACCAGTGAGTTATGCAAATTAGGTATCATTTTTGTCTATTTTATAAATTAAGCCCAGATTGACAAAAGGATGTGTTCAAGGTCACACAGGTAAGAACCAGAGCAAGAACCTTTCTATTGCAGTGTTCTCTCCATACTACCATACTGGCCTTTTAAAGCATTTTAGAGACCAGAACCACTGATCGTCCTCCAATAGAGTTCCCTGTTGAAAGCCATACCAATTACTAATTCATGATCTTTCCTTGTCCTCAGATGTGAGCTCGTGGTAACTTTTTACTTTCATATAACATACTAAGCACATTCTGTGCCATTTACCTTTTTTTCCTCGTTAAACTTTGTTTTAATGGGTCTCAAAATTCTGTGGCGGATTTTTGGTCAAGTTGTTTCCATTTGAACCAATGTACTTCCACTTTCTGAGACTTTGGAAGGTGCTGAGGCAATCTGCTACGGTGTGATGCTTTATTTTAGAGATAATGAGGAAGCTGGGGGCTTGAGGATGTAGAACTTGGAGACACGGGGGAATGATGGTCTGGAAAGAGGAGAACAATTACTTATTTTAAACTGTTTTTCCTCTAGACTGCTCATGATTTAAACAGTAATCTTTTAGCCTGATAACGTTTTTGTTAATCACTCTCTCTCTCTCCCCTGAGTCATTCTGATCCCTGAGGCAAGAAGCCAGTTTTCTTCTGCAGGAAGGTTATTGCTTCTCCTAATGTCTGGGGGATGGGAATATCTTGAGGGTTGGTATTTGGGGTTGGTGAGGAAGCAGGAAGGGCGTGCCAAGGGCTAGGACAAATCATTCTCCATCTTATGGATGCCATTCCAAGTCTTAACGATTATCCAACTATTTCATTCAAACATTTGTTTTGAGCACTTATTCATAGTCTATCATCTATCTATCTTAACGATTATCCAACGATTTCTTTCTTAACGATTATCCAACTATTTCATTCAAACATTTATTTTGAGCACTTATTCATAGTCTATCATCTATCTATCATCTATCATCTATCTATCTAATCTACTTATCTATCTAATCTATCATCTATCTATATATCTAGTCTATTTATCTATCTATGATATGCTGTTAGGCACCAGAATACAAATACAAAAGCTCAAAACAGTTTCTGCCTTTAAGGATCTCATGTCATAAGCACAACATATTACTATGAGCATGATATGCTTTAATACTATTATATGTATATAACTTTTTTCATCTTTGTTCACTAAATATGAAGTATATTTGAAAAGATGTTGTTATTGCTCCTGTGAAAAGCATTTGTTGGTTTTAGTAAATCCTTCCTGGTATTCTCAAAAGGGGACATTGCAGTGGGACAGATTCCTGGCCGAAGTTTGTCAGAAATGCTGCCAAAGTGTGAAATCAGCCAAGGTTTCTTTGGTGCCCTTCCAACCTCCCTGACTACTGGCTCTCAAATCTCTAATGCCTTCAAACTGTCCCCCAGCTTTCCAAGCCCTCTTCTTGTTTCATCTCATCCAGATTCTCCTTACTTGGGCAGTTCATGCTTGGAGTTTTTCTATTTAGTCTTTTGCTGGGTAAAATGTGTCTATACTCTTTTCAGAAGGCCATGGACTTGGAGATCCTAACTCTATAAAAACAGGCACTGATTCAAGATACACTTAAATAGAGGGCAGCCCCATTTGCCTCTGGTCTGTTCCACTGTCAATGCACCAAGGATAGGATTTCTTCTTCTTGTATCAGAGCAGTAGGACTGTGGCTTATCCCACTTGTCTTCTTTACCACCTTTATATAAGCCAGATTTCACAACAGCTATCTTTATTTTGCCTTAATTCCAGATTCTATAGATGTTTCATTCTCTATTTTGGGTGCTGTAATTTAGAAAGAACTCTGTACTAATTTCTAGTGATGTCTCTAATACTAATTTAGATGATTCAGTCATCGTAGTTGAAAGTAACCCAGAATTCCTTTTGGACAGTAGTTCCCAATATTTTTTACACCATGAAACAAATAGAAAGTAGTATTTGTATATCTCACTGAAACCAACAGGCAAGGCTGCTTACAGCCAGAGGCAACTGGCCTAGAAATTCCAGCCACTCAAAGCTCTGTCTGGTCACCATGAAGGCTGAAGGAATCAATATCTTATTGCTTACTTATAGTTCATTTGTGGAGAACCAGTGTGTAAAGACCACACACTAATTGGTAGGTTCCAAGATTTCCTTTTATTCCCACCATCTTCTCATATTGAAGATAAATTTCTTGTACAAAGTCTATATGAGTTCACTTATATGTGGAGTATAAAATAGAAAGCAACAAATGAACAAAACAAACAAAAGCTCACAGACACAGGCAACAGTTTAGTGGTTACCAGACAGAAAGTGGGAGGGAATGCTGTAGTTAAGGGTAAAGGGGGTCAAGGATATAGTGACAGAAGGAGATTTGACTTTGGGTGGTGAACACACAATGCAATATACACATGACATATTATTAAATTGTACACTGAAACCTATTTGATTTTATTAACCAATGTCACACCAATAAATTTAATTTAAAAAGTCTTTTCAAGTAGATTTCCATTCCCTATTTGAAAATATCCAGTGTTGAAAAACTCACTGCCTCTCAGGGAAGGAAGTCTGTTCCATTCTTGGCTAAATCTAATGGTTATACAGTTCTACTTTTTGCCAAACTAAAATTTGCCTCTTAAAACAGAGCACATTCCTTCAGATGAGATTTGGTCAGAGTAAATTTAAATAGAACTTTTACACCTTCCGTTCTCTGTATACTATGCTTTTATTAACGATGACTGAGATTTTACTGCCTTTTTAGAAACTGTACATTGTTGACTCATAGGCTTACTGTCAACCAAATCCCTTAAGTCTTTTTTTACATATGGAGCTCTTATGCCAAGTCTGCTTCTTCCTGTGTATTTGAAGGATATTTCCATTGATCGTTATCACATTTCACTTTTTAAATATTGTCTGTTTCATCTCTCTTCATCCCTATCCAAGTCATCAGGAAAAATATTGAACAGGCCAAGGACTACTGATCTCCCTATATTTGATACCTTTTATCCCTTCACTTAACATCTCTTGAGCACCTTTTACATGAAGAACAAAACACCTGCAGTTTCCGTTCTCATGAAGCTTATGATTAGTAAGCAGATCTATTTTGGTTTAATTGTTCAATTAGACGTGAGCCCATCTAATTGTCCTGTCACCTTTCTATTGTTTTCATAAGCATATCATATGAAACTTTGTCCAATACCCACATTGTTTAATCCGGATACAATATGTATATAGCATTCACCTTATCTCCTAACCTAATAACCCTAGGAAAGAAAGGCAACATGTCTGTAAATAGGCATGACATTGTAAGTTAGAAGCTTAGCTGTCACTTGCCAATAACTACACAGGAAGAACTTATGTGGATGTGTCCCTAGCTTGCTTGAGAAGAAAGGCTCTGAAGGAAACCAGAAATGTGTCTCTGCACGGAAAAAGAAGAGAAAAATTTGGGGGGGTCGTGGTATCAGAAGAGAGATGTAGTAGAGTAACTGAGAGTGAACAGCACATAGCTTAAAGATATGCCAGCAACTCCAAAAGAAAAACTAGTTAGTTGAGGACTACAAGGGTGGGAGAGACAAGATTTTAGGTGTTAGGAGACACACAGAAAAGATGGTAGTTCCCAAACAGGAATATTTTCTACAATTTTGGTCATTATGAGTGAGAAAAAAGACATCCAAAAGACTACGAATTAGGCAGTGTGTCAAAGGTGTGGCTGCCCAGCAACATCTGCCAGCTACTGACAATGTTGTTATATATTGTTTTCTGTTAATTGAGCTTTTTAAGGTAACATTGTGCCAAGGGTGTAAAATATACAAAACATGCTTATTGGAAAAGAAAGCTGCTTGCTTCAGTACAACAGATATTTCTAGCTGCACCATATATTAAAATAGGTATTTATAATAACTTAATTTGGACCTTTTTGTTTTATCAAAAATCAGCATGGAGTTTTCAGTAGGAAATTAGAGTATTCTAGCAAAACTGTTGGTCATACATGTTAGTTCCTGGTGATTACCACTTTTTTTCCTTCTCATCAATAATTCTTTTTTGGTAATCAGTTCTAAAACCCTGACTAAACTTTATGTTGAGATCACATTTTATAAGTTCTTAAATTTCCCTTTATTTTTTTTTAACCTAAGGACTATATTTTTCAGCCTCTGTTTTTAACAGACAATATTTTACAGCAGTTTTATATCCACAGCAAAATTGAACAGAAAGTACAGAGATTTAATATATACTGCCTGCCCCTGCATATGCATAGCCTCCCTCACTGTCAACATCCCCCACCAGAGTGGTACATCTGTTACATTTGATGAGCCTACATTGACACATTGCTATCACCCAAAGTTCATAGTTTACATTACGGCTCACTCTTGGTGTTATACATTCTATGGGTTTGAACAAATGTACAAAGACATATATCCACCATTATAGCATCATATAGAACAGTTTCACTGCCCTAAAAGTATTCTGTGCTCCACCTATTCATCCCTCCCTCTTCCAGCCCCTGGCAACTAATGACCTTTTAATTGCCTCTATCATTTTGCCTTTTCTAGAAAGTCATAGAGTTGGAATTATACAGTAAGTAACCTTTTAATATTGGCTTCTTTCATTAATTAACATGCATTTGAGGTTCCTCCCTGTCTTTTCATGGCTCGGTATCTCATTTCTTTTTAGCGCAGAATAATATTTCATTGCCTGGATGTACCACAGTGTATTTATCCATTCACCCACTGAAGGATATCTTGGTTGCTTCTGAGTTTTGAAAATGATAAATAAAGCTGTTATAAACATTCATGTCTTGGTTTCCATGTGGAAATAAAATTTCACCTCATCCGGGTCAATACCAAGGAGTGTGATTGCTGGATTGTATGGTAGTAGTATGTTTAGTTTTTTAAAAACTGCCAAATTGTCTTCCAAAATGTCTGCATTCTTTTTGCATTCACACCAGCAACAAGAGTTCCTGTTGCTCCACATCGTTGTTGAATTTTCATGGTTCTAATTGGTGTGTAGTGGTATCTCTTTGTTTTTTTTTTTTTAATATGCAGTTCCTAATGACATGATGTTGAGCATCTGTTCATATGCCTATTTGTTATCTATATATCTTCTTTGCTCAGGTATCTGTTCAGATCTTTTTCCCATTAAAAAAAAATGTTGTAAGAACCATAACAAGAGATCTGCCCTTGTAACAAAATTTTAAGTGTACAATACAGTATTTCTAACTATAAGCATTATGTTACACAGCAGGTCTCTAGAACTTATTTGTTCTGCATAACTGAAACTTTATGCCCATTGAATGACAACTGCCATTGCTTCCTCTCCTTAGTGCCTAGCAACCACCATTCTACTCTGCTTTTATGAATTTGACTATTTTAGATTTCTCATTAAAAGTGGAATCATGCAATATTTGTCCTTCTATGACCGGCTTATTTCAGTTAGCATTATGTCCTCCAGATTTATCCATGTGGTTGCATATGGCAGGAGTTCCTTCTATTAAGGCTGAATAATATTCCAATGTATGTATATACCACATTTAATTTGTCCATTTATCTGTCAGTTGACATTTAAGTTGTTTCCATGTCTTGGCTATTGTGAACAATACTTCAACGAAGATGCAAGTGTAGATAAATTTTAAGATCTGGATTTCACTTACTTTGGATATATACCTGGAGTGGGATTGCTAGATCATCTAGTAGTTCTATTTTTAATGTTTAAGGAACCACAACATGTTTTCCATAGCTACTGCACCATTTTATGTTCCCACCCACAGTGTACAAGTATTTCAATTTCTCAACATCCTGGCCAACACTTATTATCTTTTCACAATAGCCATCCTAACAGGTGTGAGGTGACATCGTATTACAGTTTATTTGCATTTCCCTGATAGTGATGTTGAGCACTTTTGGAGTTCCTCGTCCATACTCCATAAATCTTCAAAAATCACCAAGAAGGATCTCATCCATAACTTTTCTCAGTATGAATACAATTCATCTAGTCAGAAGACTTGAAATTATTGAGTGAACTACATACTCTCCTTTGTTTCATCACTTGTATTGCACTTAAAATCTCTCTTCCTAAAGTTTTAATATGTTCAGTGTAAAAATCATTATCTTTGGCAAGGAGAATTGAGACAAAATGATATCTGAGTAATTCTGATTTTTTTCATCAGATGTTAACATAAAAATGGACAAAGCATTTTCCCCACATGAATCAGCATATGTGAGATAAGTCTTGGTGATATATCTTGTAATGGAAATCAGAAGACCTGAATTTTATTTCCACTTCTCCCCCTGTGCTCACATTTGCTGTTATGAGTTTTGGCAAGCTGCTTCCCCTCTGTGGACCTTAGTGTCAAATGAGTTGGGGCAAATGATGCCTAAGATCTTTTATACATTCTGTGATTCTATTAGAAAATGAAATTGCTGTAGTCATGGATGCTCACTGCTTTTATGTTATCCCTTGTCAATATAAACATCTTAGGCTCCTTTTGTGTTCTTTCTATATTTTCCTTTCATCTTGTAATTTGTTGGTGTTTCTCACTGTGAACATGTGAGAGATGCAACTATACAATTCTACGATTCAATATTCATCTATAATCACTGATCTGAATTGGCTAATATACAACTAGAAATGGACAAGATGAAAGGTACCATAAAATTACCAGTAACATCAAGTTAAAAACTAAATATCCATCAATAAAAAAAAATGCTGATGTAAAGTTTGGAAATATCTAATTACTCTCCCTGTGGACATAGACTTTTAGAATATTAAATGTTGCAGGTAAAAAACTAATCTTCTAAGAGATGGAGACCAGCTTTTTCACTCTCCTCCAGTTTCTATGAGAAAAAATTTTCCCCACACTCTCTTGTTATCTGTCTGTTACCTCACCTCCTAATTCTGAAGACTTACCTGAATGATGAATTTGGGAGCATGAACTGAGCATGTATAACTGAACGTCATACTCCTTTTGTTCCCTTGGTTGTTATCTGACTACAAGGAAGCATGTGGTCCTGTCTGCTTCTTTGTTCAGTGATTTTTTAAAAATAATTTTAAATTTTTTCAATTACAGTTGGCATGCAATATTATATTAGTTTCAGGTGTACGGCATAGTGATTCAACATTTATATAACCTGTGAAGTGATTATTTTGATAAATCTAGTACCCATCTGACACCGTACATAGTTATTACAATATTATTGACTATATTCCTTATGTTATACTTTACATCCCCGTGATTATTTTGTAACTACCAATTTGTACATCTTAACCCCTTCCCCTTTTTCAATCATTCCCCCAAACCCCCTCTCATCTTGTCCTCTTGTTCCATAAGTTTTTCAGGGACATACTTTTACATAATCATACCTGTGGTTGTATAGTATTGTCTATGAATGGATGGGTAAGTCTAATTATTTGGCGTAATATTAAGAAAGCCATATTCTCCAAATTAGTTTTATCAGTAATAAAGTTGATGTTTTGATCTCCATATGTATAACTTCTCTAACTTTTAGTTGGTTCCAAACTCAGGCAAAGAATGAGGGAATTATATGGTGACCCCTTAAAACACTTATACTCAGAATGTAGAACTCCAACAAACCTAGACAACATATGAAATATCTGTGGACATCAGTCATGCTCCATTGTGTATTTGGGGAGTCATTCCAAGAAATGTCTTATCTGAGCAAAAAGGTTGTCTATTTTCCTAGCCAAGACTTTGTGGATCTCTTCATGGAATACTCTTTCATTACTCCCATTAATAGATTGAAATGCTTACTAAGTGACTATTTGGTACTCCAGAAATATTTGAAAACTCCCACTAGAAAGACAACGCACAAGATCTGGTTCTTATGAAAAACTTTAGACTTGTTCTTGGCTATACTGGTGCCTTCCACATAAGATTGTAGGCTTATATGGATATCTTTAAGGCAAAGATATCTTGAGGATTATATCAGCACTCACATTGAATGAGATGGCCTGGGTTGAAATATGAGGATCCTTATGGACTTTAATGGACTATTTCTTGTAGACTGAATGGCCTTGTTGTCAAAGGGGACTTATGGCGTAACAGAAATTCTTCTGTCCTTACTTTTATTGTCTTCGCTCTGAATTTGGGAGAAAACCATTCTATCCCTAACTTCCTAAAATGCAATTAGGAGAAAGTTCCTATAATCTTATTTCAGGAGAGAAAAAAAAAACTTTGATAACTGCAGTAGAATGACTCCAGTACCCTTCAGAAGGGACAGGAAAAACCATGCTGAGTAAGATGCTGGCCTGTCTACTTGTGATTCTGTTATGTTAATCTATAAAGTATCCAATTTTAATGTCCTCTTTTTCTGGCCGGAGAAACCCCTTAGCAAATACTTAGCAAATTAACAGTCTATGTCCCTTTGCCAGAGCTCCCAAATCAGCCCTTTCCCTTGGAGCAAAAAAGGGACTAAAAGTGAAAGAGAAAAAATAACTATACTGTTAAAGAACTGAAAAGAGTGGCTTTTGGATGGTGTGTGTGTTTTTTTTTTAATACTTTATTGAAGTAAAAGAAAGAAATAGGAAATTGCAATGCCTTGGAAACTGTGCAAGTCAAGTCAGTCTAGGCTAGATTTTATTTTCTCAGCAAAGTTTAATTTTGAAAAGTTGTAAGTTTTTTAAAACTGAAATCAGAGTATAGTGAGTTCTTGCATACTCAAATCAATACTGAGAGAGGATAGATTCATTCCACAAATATTTTTTAGTATCTACTCTATGTCAGGCACATATAAGGCACTATATTTTTCATTATGAGCAAACAGATATAGTGCCTATCATTGAAGAGCTTTCAAGTATAGTGGGAAGAGATAGTCATTAAATAATCACATAACAGCAGTCCGTATTTATAAAGAAAAAGTAGAGAGAACTGTGGGAGCATATATACCTTGAATGTGTTTGAGTTGAACAATCAGCAAAAATTTACCTGTGAATAGGATTGTTTAAACTGAAAGAAAAAAGATAAATAAATATGAGGTAAAAAAATTGGTAGATGAAGAGAGAGAGCAGGAAGACATTCGAGGCAATGGGAACAGCATATGAAGAGTACCAGAGTTATGAGTTTCTGGATTTGTAGAATAATCCAAAGAAAAGCAATGTGGCTAAAAAGTAAAAAGCAAGGGAGAACCAAAAAGTAAGACCAGAATGGGAGATGTGGGATATATCTTGCAAGATTTATAAACTATGTTAAAAATTTTGGACACTGGACTTTAAGGGCAATGGGGAGCCACTGAAAGGTTTAAGCAGTCCTGGTGTGTGTATGTTGTGTGTAGTTGGGAGAGGAAAAGTCAAATTTGTATTATATAGAGAGACTATTCTGCCTCTAGTATGGAGACTAGTATATAAAAGGGTTAAGAAAGAGAATAGGAAGACCAGTCCGGGTACTACTAAAATCATCATGTGAGAAGCGATGGTGACTTGGGTTAGAGTGGAAATGGGAAATTGTGGAGATGGGAACTAAAGGGTCAGATGTGAGAGACTTTTAGGAACTACAATACAACAGAACTTGATATGAGATTAGATGTAGGATATGGGGGATTCCCCATAATTATTTTGAATAGGTCGACTGGATGGATGGCAAAATCATCTACTGAGATACAAAACACTGGAATAGAGATTTTATTATTTATTTTTGGCAGAAGAGAGATGATTTCTATTCGAACATTTAGTTTGAGACACCTGTGGAATATCCAAATAGAGATAGTAAAGTGGCAGTTGGATATATAGACCTGGCTCAAGAGAGAGGACTGGGCTAGAGATAGACGTTTAGAAGTCATTAGCATATAGGTTGTAACTTTGCCAATGAGAATAGATGATATGATCCTTGGAGAATATATAGAGGGAGATGAGAAGGCAGCCTGGGACAGAAGCCTGGGAAAGTTTAGCTTTTCAGGGAGGATAGACGAGGACAATCTGAGCAAAGAGGATGAGGGGGTGTCCAGATAGGGTCACTGTGCTGTCCTGGAAGCCAGCAGAGAAGTGTTTTCAGCAGGAGGGCCTGGGCACCCACCTGAGAGGGCAAGATCAGGACTGATAGATGACCTGGGGAGTTGACACCGAAAAGGTCATAGGTGGCCTTGACAACAAGCTGTCAAGCTGAGTACTTTTTATACTTCCAACTTACCCTTTTCCTGGAGCAGGGAGCTTTGTATCAGAACATCATTTAGACTTGAGCAGGAATGTGCCAAGTTCAGCCAAGACTCTATACCTTGTTATCAGTGATGCTTCAACTAAGTACTTTTTAAAAAAAATTATGAATAAAAATTTCAGTATTAACTTATATGTATTTGTGAAAGATATGTTTGTTTTTATAAAAGAAAAAATATAACATCTAAAAATAACTGATACATTTAATATCATTAAATATACAGTGAGCGTTCAAATTTCCAATTGTCTCATGAATGTAAAAAACATTTTATAGTTTTCTTTTTTTTTCAGTTTCCAAATAAGGTCCACATATTGTGATTGGTTGTCTTTTTAAAATTTTATTTTTAAAATTATTTACACTAATGACAGTTTTACTTCTTCCTTTCCAATTTGATTTGCTTTTATTTCTTTTTCTTGTCTGATTGCTGTGGTTGGGACTTCCAATACCATGGTGAATAAAAGTGGTAAAAGTGACATCCTTGTCTTGTTCCTGATCTTAAGGAAAACATTTTTAGCTTTTCCCCATTGAATATAATGCTAGCTATGAGTTTGTCATATATGGTCTTTATTATGTTGAGATATGTTCCCTTCATTCCCATGTTGCTGTGGATTTTTATCATAAATGGATGCTGGATTTTGTCAAACACTTTTTCTGCATCTGTTGATATGATCATATGATTTTAATTCTTCATTTTGTTTATGTGGTATATCACATTAATTTGTGGATATTGAACCAACCTCGCATCCCAGGAATAAATCCCACTTGATCATGGTGTATGATCTTTTTAATGTATTGCTTAATGTGTTTTGCTAATATTTTGTTTAGGATTTTTGCATCTCTGTTTACCTGGGATATTGGTCTATCATTTTCTTTTCTTTTCTTTTCTTTTTTTTGTTATGTCTTCATCTAGTTTTGAAACCAGGGTAATGGAGGCCTCATAAAATGAGCTTGGGAGGCTTTCCTCCTCTTGAATTTTTTGGAATAGTTTGAGAAGGGTTAATTGTTCTTTGAATGTTTCGTAAAATTCACTTGTGAAGCCATCCAGTCCAAAACTTTTCTTTGGAGTTTGTTTGTTTGTTTAATTCAGAGTACTGAAATTTATTCCAGAATGGTACCTCCAAAAAAGGTACAGTGTGATAAGGTTTTATTCAGTCTACATTATTTGGTTGTAATAATGGTAGCTCCCAACCCCAGCTGAACTTAAACCAAGTAAGCAATAATTTTCATGAGTAAATATTGACAAGGACAAATACATTTACATAGGTTGTAGATTCTTCCTTTTTATCACTTTGAATATTTTATGCCAATCTCTTCTGTCCGGCATAGTTTCTGTTGGAAAATTAGCTGACATTGTAATGGGAGCTCCCTTGTAAGTAACTAACGCCCTTGTAAGTAACTGATGCCTTTAGGATTCTTTCTTTGTTTTTAACCTTTGGCATTTTAATTATGATGTGTCTTGGTATGGGCCTCTTTGGGTTTATCTTATTTGGGACTCTTGTCTATTTCATGCACCTGCTTAGGGAAATTTTCAGACATTAT
>NW_011889482.1:83851-89202 GCF_000151845.1 Pteropus vampyrus
GGTAGAGGCTATAACGCAATCCTTTGCTGGACTGAATGTATGTGGGAGAGGCCATGCTGTGAACTGAGACTGGCTGCCACCAGTACCACTCCTGGGCAGCTCAGCAAAAGGCCATGACACCCCAAGACCTGCCACTGCCTACTGGCTGTCCGTAAGGCTCAGCCACTGAAAGAGCCTCATGCAATATCTCAGTTCAGTGAGGCGGAGTCCCAGGGATTCCCCAGGGTAGGGTAAGCGAATCTCACCAGACCAATGCAGATTCAGATTTGGCTGTGTGGGGGAGGGCTCAACACAGGAACTATGGTGCCCTCCCATAGGCTACATGGTAGGAGGCTCAACACAGGGACAATGGTGGCTGTCTCTCTAGCCTTTGCTCTGAAGTCACAGAATTTAGTCTCTTTCTGTATATCTCTGTCACCTCCCAACTTGCAGTCCCTCCACCGGAGCTCAGAGTAAGTGCCTCAAATGAGTAAGTCTGTGTGCAGGCCCCTTAAGAGGATGTCTGTTTTTCCAGCTGCCTTCCATCTCACCAGGATGGTTGGAATCCCTGATGATTTTTGCAGCCAAATGCTGTGGGGGCTCCTTTTCCAGGCCTTTGTACTCCAGGCTTGGGAGCCTGGTGCGGGGCCAGGACCTCTCACTCTTCAGGAGAGACTTCCACAGCTGAGATTCCTCCTGATGCTCAATCACCACACATGGGTGTGGAGACAGCCCATTTCACGTCTTTGCCCATCCTACCAGATTCAAGGTGGGTTTTTTTTTATATCTTTAGGTCTAAGACTTCTGTTCAGCTAGTCTTCAGATGCTTCTCCACATTGTACTATAATTTAGTTGTAATTTTAATGTGGTCATGGGAGGAGGCAAGTGCAACATTTGCCTACTCTATCATCTTGCCCTGAGTCTGGTGTTGTGTTTTAAATGTCAAATTCCAAGTGTTTATTTCTGGTATATAGGAAAGCAATTGACTTGCATATTAACTTTGTATCCTGCAACCTTTCATAATCACTTGTTAGTTCCAGGAGGGTTTTTTTTTTTTTTGGTCATTTTTTTCTGTATAGACAGGCATAACATTTACAAAGACAGTTTTATTTTTTCCCAATGTTTATACCTTTTATTTCATTTTCCTGTCTTATTCATATTTCTGAACTTAGCTAGAACTTCCAGGACAATATCGAATAGTAGTGGTGAAAGTGAACATCCTTATCTTGTTCCTTAGCTTAGAATTAAAGCATCTAGTTCCTCACCATTAAGTATGATGTTAACTGTAGTATTGTGAAGATGTTTTTATGAAGTTATGAAAGTTCCCACCTATTCCTAGTCTGCTGAGAGCATTTATCATGAATAGGTGGTGAACTTTGTCAAATGCTTTTTCTGTATTAACTGATATGATTATATCAGTTCTTTAGCCTGATGATTAATAACTAATTCATTTTTTAGAGAAATTTTTTCTTTGTTTTCCTTCAGCAATTTGATTATGATATATCTCAGTGAGGTTTTCTTTATTTTTGTCCTGCATGGGTTTTGCTGAGCTTGGTAAATGTTTTATTCAGATGTGGAAAAATTTTGCCTGATATTTTATCATTTTCTTCCATTAATTAATTTTTGAAGATAAACCAGTTTCACATACCTGGTATAAATTCCACTTGGGTGTAGTGTATAATTCCTTATATACATTGTTGGATTTAATTTGCTAATATTTCATTGAAGATTTTTGCATCTATGTTCATGAGAGGTATTGGTTTGTAATTTTCTTTCCTAGAGTCTTTGTCTGATTTTAGTGTTGATAGTGCTGGCATTATAGAACAAGTTAGAAAATGTTACCTCAGCTTCTATTTTTGGAAGACATTGTAGAAAATTGGTGTCATTTCTTCTTTAAATGCTTGGTAGAATTTGCCAGTGAAATCATCTGGGCCTGGTGCTGTTTTAGAAGGTTATTAACTGTTGATTCAATTTCTTTAATTAGATAGAAGCCTATTCAGATGACCTTTTCTCTTGTGTGTTTAGGTAGATTGCGTCTTTCAAGGAAGTGATCTATTTTATCTAAGTTATGAAAATCGTGGGTTAGTGTTGTTCATAACATTACTTTATTATCCTTTTAAAGTTCATAGGATCAGTTTTGATGGCTCATCTTTCATTTCTGATATTAGTAATTTCTGTCTTCCTTTTTTTCCCTTGGTTAGCCCGGGTATAGTTTAATCTATTTTATTGATTTTTCAAAGAACCAACTTTGGTTTCATTGGTTTTCTCCTTTAATTTCCTTTTTTCAATTTTACTGATTTCTGGATGATTTTTTTTATTTCATTTCTTCTTCTTAATTAGTAATATATGCATTCAATGTTACAAATTTCCATCTAAGTACTACTTTTGCCGTATCTCACAAATTTTAATAAGTTGTGTTTTCATTTTCCTTTGGTTCAAAACAAATTTTCATTTCTTTTGAGACTTCATCTTACACTCATGTGTTATTTAGAAGTGTTCTGTTTTATCTCCAGATATTTTGGGGTTTTCTAGTTATCTTTCTGTATAATTCTATTGTGGTCTAAGAGCATACATTGTATGATTTGTCTTTTTAAAAATTTGTTAAGATGCATTTAATGGCCTAGAATGTGGTCTGTCATAGAAATATGCAACTTAAATGACAGAGAATTCAGGATGGTACTGCTGAAAAAACTCAGTGAGTTCTGAAACGAGTCATATCAATAATTTTAGGAATTGGAAAAACATCTAGATGAGCAGAGCAAGGAGATCGAAACCCTCAAAAAGAACCAAATAGAACTTCTGGAGTTGAAGAACACACTGCAAAAGTTGAAAAATGAAATAGCAAGCTTGGGAAATAGTCGACCAAATGGAGGAAAGGATCAATGATATCGAAGACAGAAATCAAGAAATAAATCAGAAGGAAGAAGAGAGAAATTGAAGAATGAAAAATGATGAAAGAGAAATTCAAGAGCTAGCTGATACCATCCAGAGAGGAAACATAAGAATAATGGGCATTATTGAAGGTGAGGAAAAGGAACAGGGACGAGAAAGCATTTTCAGACAAATAGTGGATGAGAATTTCCCAAATCTAAGGAATGAACTGGAGCTTGGAATTCAGAACACCCAATTACCTCAACCCAAAAAGGTCTTCACCAAGACACATTGTATTAAAATTATAAAAAGTTAGTGACAAAGAGAATTCTCAGGACAGCCAGGGAGAAGAAAATGGTAACTTATAAATGAAAACCCACTTGATTATCTTCAGACTTCTCAGCAAAAACCTTACAAGCCAGAAAGGAATGGAATCAAATATTTAAACTGTTAAGTGAAAGGAACTACCAGCCTAGAATAATGTATACAGCTAAGCTCTCCTTTAGATATGAAAGAGATATTAAGACCTTTCCGGACATACAAAAGTTAAGGGAATTCTCCACTACGAGGACTACACTACAAGAAATACTGAAAGGGGTCAGCTCACCTAAAACAAAATGACAAAAAAAAATACATAATTAAGAGCAAAGTGACTATCAGGCAAATAGAAGCAGAGGAGTGCAACCCTTACTAAGAACAGGGCATTATAAGCTTAAATAATAAGAACAGAATTGTTATAACAAGATAGTAATGAATGTTCAGCATACATAGGGATAAATTGAGATAACAATGACCGAAAAGGGGAGGATTCAAAGATCCAAATTCGCAAAGAGGAATGGAGATAAGGCATGTGCAGAAGAAAAGGAATAACTGTATATATAAACTATCCTTTTCATATTCGTAATGGTAACCACAGGCCAAAGATTTAGAACCAAAGTATATAACATAAAACAAGAAGGACCAGAGGGAAAACCCACAAAAGCCAACCAAAATAAAGAAAACAGAAACATCAAGACAAAGAAGCAATGGAAACACTGAGCTACCAGAAAGCAAAAGGTAAAATGGCTATAAGAAAACTTCATATTTCTATAATCACCCTAAATGTAAATGGACTGAACTCACCAATAAAAAGACACAGAGTTGCAGAATGGATCAAAAAACAAAACCTAACCATATGCTGCCTCCAGGAGACACATCTCAGCTCCAAAGAAATATATAGACTCAAAGAGAAAGGGTGGAAAACGATATTTCAAGCAAATGGTATTCAGAGAAAAGCGAGAGTAGTGGTACTAATATCAAATAAAATAGACTTCAAAATAAAGAATTTAAAGAAAGATACTGAGAGACACTTCAGAACGATAAAGAGAATCTACCAAGAAGACATAACACTTATTAATATCTATGCTCCCAATCAGGGAGCCCCAAAATATGTAAAGCAATTACTAACAGAACTAAGGGGAGAAACAGACCAAAATACTATCATAGTAGGGGACATATATACCCCACTGTCAGATATGGACACTTCATCCAAACAGAAAATCAATAGGAAAATACCATCCTTAAATGACACATTAGACCAACTGGACATAATTGACACTTATAGAGCCTTCCTTCCCAAAACAGTTGCTTATACATTCCTCTCTAGTCACATGGAATATTCTCAAGAATTGACCATGTACTGGGACAAAGAGATAGCCTCAACAAATATAAGAGGGTTGAAATCATACCAACCATATTCTCTGATCATAATGGTTTGAAACTAGATATCAATAGCAAAAAGAAAGTGGGAAGAACCACAAAGACATGGAGATTAAACAACATGCTACTGAAGAATAACTGGATCACAGAAGAAATAAAAAGAGAGATCAAGAGATACATAGAAATGAATGATAACAATAGTACAATATATCAAAACTTTTGGGACATGGCAAAAGCAGTCATAAGAGAAAAGTTCATATCATTACAGGCCTATCTCCAAAGACAAGAACAAGGCCAAATAAACAACCTAATGCTTCATCTTAAAAAATAGAAAAGGAAGAACAAATGAAGCCTAAAGTCAGCAGAAGGAAAGAAAGAATCAAAATTAGAGCAGAAATAAATGAAATTGAAAAAAAAAACAATAGAAAAAAAAACAACAAAGAGTTGGTTCTTTGAGAAAGTTAATAAAATTGACAAACCCCTGGCTAGACTCACTAAAGAAAAAAGAGAAAGGACACAAATAAAGAAAATCAGGGATGAAAGAGGGGAAATTACAACTGACATCACAGAAATACAAAGGATCATACAAGAATAGTATCAAAAAGTATATAACGCCAAATTTAATAACCTAGAAGAAATGGACCAGTACTTAGAAAAATACAGCCTTCCTAGACTGAATCAAGAAGAACTGGAAAATGTAAATAGACCGATCAGCAGTATGGAAATTGAAACAATCATCAAAAACCTACCAAAAAGTAAAAGTCCAGGACCAGATGGCTTCACCAGTAAATTCTACCAAACAT
>NW_011889482.1:90087-92064 GCF_000151845.1 Pteropus vampyrus
GATCAGCAGTATGGAAATTGAAACAATCATCAAAAACCTACCAAAAAGTAAAAGTCCAGGACCAGATGGCTTCACCAGTAAATTCTACCAAACATTGAAAGAAGATTTAATACCTATTCTCCTCAAACTCTTCCAAAAAATCGAAGAGGGGGCAATACTTCTCAATACATTTTATGAGGCCAATATTACTCTGATACGAAAACCTGGTAAAGATAACACACAAAAAAAGAAAACTATAGACCAAAAGCTCTCATGAACACAGATGCAAAAATCATAAGATACTAGTGAACCGAATACAGCAACATATTCAAAAGATTATACACCACGATCAAGTTGGCTTCGTCCCAGGAGCACAGGGATGGTTCAGCGTATGCAGATCAATTAATGTGATATACCACATAAACAAATTAAAAAATAAGCATCATATGATCATATCAATAGATGCAGAAAAAGCCTTCAACAAGATACAGCATCCATTTATGATCAAAACACTTAAGAAAATCGGTATAGAAGGAAAATACCTTAACATAATATAGGCCATATATGACAAACCCTCAGCCAACATTATACTTAATGGTGAAAAACTAAAAACCTTCCCTCTAAGATTAGGAACAAGCAAGGATGTCCACTATCGCCACTGTTATTCAGTATAACATTGGAGGTCCTAGCAAGTGCAATCAGGCAAGAGAAAGCTATAAAAGGCATCATAATAGGAAATGAAGAAGTCAAATTGTCACTATTTGAAGATGACATGATTCTCTATATAGAAATCTCTAAAGACTCCACAGGAACACTACTAGAAACAATAAGCAAATACAGTAAATTCTCTGGATACAAAATCAACGTTCAAAAATCCATAGCATTCCTATACTCTAATAATGAAGTGTCAGAAAAAGAAGTGGAAAAAATAATTTCTTTTGCAATTGCAACAAAAAGAATCAAATATCTAGGAATAATTTAATGAAACAAGTGAAGGACCTATATAATGAAAACTATAAGACCCTATTAAAAGAAATCAGAGAAGATACAAAGAAATGGAAAGATATTCCATGTTCTTGGGTTGGAAGAATCAACATAGTTAAAATGACCATATTACCTAAAGCATTATACAGATTTAATGCAATCCCCATCAAAATCTCATCGACATTTTTTAAAGAAATAGAACAAAAAATCATCAGATTTGTATGGAAGCACAAAAGACCCTGAATTGCCAAAGCCATCCTGAGAAAAAGAATGAAGCTGGAAGCATCACTCTGCCCGACTTCAAATTAAACTACAAAGCAACAGTAATCAAAATGGCATGGTATTGGCAGGAAAACAGACACACAGACCAGTGGAACAGAATTGAGAGTCCAGAAGTAAACCCATATTTATATGGGCAAATAATTTTTGACAAAAAAAAGCCAATAACATACAGTGGAGAAAGGAAAGCCTCTTCAATAAATGATGCTGGGAAAATTGGAAAGCCACCTGCAAAAGAATGAAACTAGACTTTTGTCTATCACCACACACCAAAATTAACTCAAAATGGATTAAGGACCTGAATATAAGACCAGAAACAAAATGCATAGAAGAAAACATAGGAACTAAACTCAAGGACCTTAGACTTAAAGAGGATTTTATGAATTTGACTTCAAAAGCAAGGGAATTAAAAGCTAAAATAAATGAATGGGACTACATCAAACTAAAAAGCTTCTGCTCAGCAAAAGAAATTGTCAACAAGGTAAAGAGACAACTATCCAAACGGGAAAATATATTTGTGAATAACACCTCCGATAAGGGCCTAATATCTGAAATACACAAAGAACTCATACAACTCAATAACAACAACAACAACAACAAAAACCACAAATGATCCAATAAAAAAATGGGCACAGGACCCGAACAGACACTTCTCCCTAGAGGACATACACATGGCCAACGAACACATGAAAATATGCTCAACATTGCTAGCTATTAGGGAAATGCAAATCAAAA
>NW_011889482.1:92667-94660 GCF_000151845.1 Pteropus vampyrus
AGCGAAATAAGCCAGACAGAAAAAGTTGAAAATCACATGATATCACTTATACATGGGATATACACCTAAGAGCAACAAAGGAATTGGACAAACAAACAGACTCATGGACATGGACTATAGACTAGTGGTTACCAGAGGGTAGGGGTGGAGGAGGAGGGAGGAGGTAGACAGGGTAAAGGGGGTCAAATATAGGGGGTAGGGGAGGGTGAAGTGGGTAAAGGGGATCAAATATACGGTAGCTGAAAGAAATTGGACTTTGGGTGGTAAACACACAATAGAATATACAGATGTCAAATGATAATGTACACCAGAAAATTATATAATTGTATTAACCAATGTTACCCCAATAAACTTAATAAAAAGAGAGAGGATGAATAAAGTACAGATGGCAAATAAGCACATGAAAATAGGTCCAACATTATTAGCCATTATTAAAACCACAATGCAATATCATCACAGACCTAACAGAACGTTCAAATAAAAAATAATGAGAATACACAAAAACCAGATGTTTAATTGGTGGTAATGCCAAATGGTAAAGCCACTATGAAAAGCATTGTTGTAGTTTCTTATAAAACTAAACATGCAATTACCATAAACGAAGTATTTACACTCCTGGACATTTATTCAAAGAAATAATGACATGTTCATATAAAAATTCTGTACATGGATGTTAGTAGCAGCCTTATTAATAATATAAAAATATTGGCAACAAGTCAAATGCTCTTCTACAGGTGAATGGTTGAACAAACTGTTATATCCATGACATAGAATACGTTTTAGCAATGTAAAGGAATAGATTACTGAAATATGCTACAACTTAAGTGGACTTAAAGGGGGAAAAAAAGCCAATCCCAGAAAATTATATGCTGTATAATTCCATTTATATAACGTTCACAAAATGACAAAACTATAGAAATGAAGAACCGATTAGTGATTGCCAGGGGACAGGGATGGAAGTGGGGTACAATAGGAATGAATGAGAATACAGAGAGGTAGCACAAAGATGTTCTTTTATGGTGATAGAACAGCTCTGTATCTTGACTGTGGTGATGAGTACATAAAATTATACACGAAATAAAATTGCATAGAACCAACACACACACACACACACACACACACACACACACACACACACACACACACACACACACTGATTAAGAAGGGTGAAAACTGAACCAAGTCTGTGGTGTAGTTAAGATAAATTTACCAATGTCAAATTTCTGGTATTGACATTGTACTACACAATATAAGATATCATCATTGGGGAAGGGTTCATAGGTTTTTATCTCTGCCTAATATATATGGACCATTTCTGCAACTTCCTATTTTAAAATAAAAAAGTTTTTAAAAAAGAATCAAGACATTACAAATAAGCTTAAAATCCCCTTTGGTCACTATCCCTGATTTCATTCACTTCTCCTACACCCCAGAAGTAACTACTGCTATGAGTTTAGTATATATCCTTTCTTAATTGTTTTTCTTCAATCTTTGTTTCTTTATCGGACCAAGGTTCCTGACCAGTCTACGGTGATGTATTTACTAAACAGAGACCTGTGCAAAAATTACATACTATCCATTTGGGTAGGTTTTCATTATACTTTGCCTATTGATGGAATAGTTCTATTTAGTGCTATCATCATCATCTTTTTTGCCTTCATCCTTATCCCTTTCTTCATCAATATCTTCCAACTCTCCTCCTCCTCCTCCTCCTCCTCCTACTTCTTCTTCCTCTTCCTCTTCCTCTTCCTCTTCCTCTTCCTCTTCCTCTTTTTCTTCCTCTTCTTCTTCTTCTTCCTCTTCCTCTTATTTCTCTTCTTCCTCTTCCTCCTCTTCCTATTCCTTTTCCTCTTCTCCCTCTTCTTTCTCCTTCTCCTCCTCCTCCTCCTCCTCTCCCCCCTTCTTCATCATCCATGTCAGGAACCAAGTGGCACTGAATAGATTTGAACAAATATCATCTTTGATGACTTCTCCTAATTAATCTGCACCTGCA
>NW_011889482.1:94710-96460 GCF_000151845.1 Pteropus vampyrus
TTTTGTTTTATTAGTTTCAAGTATGCAGGACATTGGTTAGACATTTATATAGTTTACAAAATGATCTCCTAATTGCTCTTTCTCACCTTGGGCTCTCCACCTAGCCATTACATTACTGCTGACTGCATTCCCTATGCTGTGCTCCCCATCCCCGTGACCATCTATCAACTACTAATTTATACTTCTTTAACCCTTCACCTTAACTTGAGGTTAATAACATAAATTTCAGGTGTACAACATTGTAATTCGAAATCTGTGTACTCTATTGAGTGCTTACCACCAAAAGTCTGGCCTCCTTTTGTTACCATATATTTGACCCCCTTTACCAATTTACCCTACCCCCTCCCCCTTCCCCTCTGGTAACCACTATTCTGTTGTCATTATATATGAGTTTGTTTCATTAGTTTGTTACTTTTTGTTTTATAATCTACACATTAGTAAAATCATTTTTTTTTGTCATTTGCCATGTGACTTAGTTCACTTGGCATGATACCCTCAAGATCCATCTATATTGTCACCAATTGCAGTATTTCATCTCTTTTATGGCTGAATAGTATTCATTATATATCTATCTCACACCTTCCTTATTCATTCATCCACTGACAGACACACAGGTTTTCTCCATATTTTGGCTATCGTAAATAATGCTACAATGAACACAGGGGTACATATATGTTTATAAATTAATGTTTTCAGATTTTTCAGATAAATACTCAGAAAAGGAATTGTTGGATCATATGTTAGTTCTATTCTTAATTTTTTGAGGAACCTCTATAGTGTTTTCCATAGTGGCTGCACCAACTTACATTCTCACCAACAGTGTACAAGAGATCCCTTTTCTCTACATCTTCTTCAACATTTAGTTCTTATATATTTTTCCCTTTCATCTTTTTTTGTTATTTTTTATTTTCAATTACAGTTGACATATTTATTACAATATTATTGACTATATTCACTATGCTATACTTTATAATAGCCATTCTAACAGGTGTAATGTGATATCTCATTATGGTTTTGATTTGCATTTCTCTAATAACCAGTGATGTTGAACATCATTTTATATGCCTGTCGGCCATCTTCATGTCTTCCTTGAAAAAATGTCTATTCAGATTTTCTGCCATTTTTTAAATCAGATTGTTCATTTTTTTTTTGTTGTCAAGTTGTATGAGTTCTTTATATATTTTGGATGTTAGCCCCTTATCAGAGGTATTATTTGCTACTATCTTCTCCCATTTGGTTGGTTGTCTTTTTGTTTGGTCGATGGTTTATTTTGCTGTGCAAATTTTTAGTTCGATGTAGTCCTACTTGTTTATTTTTGCTTTTGTTTCCATGGTCTTTATAATCAGATTCACAAAATACCTCTGAGATCAATGTCCAGAAGATTTGTGCCTATGTTTTCTTATATATATTTTATGGTTTCGGGTCTTATATTCAAGCCTTTAATCCATTTTGAGTTAATTTTTGTGTATAGTGTAATATAGTGGTCTAGTTTTATTCTTTCGTATGTGGTTATCCAGTTTTCTCAACAACATTTGTTGAAGTTTTTTTTTCCCTCAATTTTATATTTTTGGCTCTATTGTCATAAATTAGTTGCCCATAAATCTGTAGGTATTTTTTTTTCTGAGCTCTCAATTCTGTTCCATTGGTTTGTGTATCTGTTTTTCTTCTAATATCACACTGTTTTGATTACTTTAGCTTTGAGTATAGTTTGAAATTAAGGAGTGTGATACTGCCAGCTCTGTTTTTTTCT
>NW_011889482.1:97228-103378 GCF_000151845.1 Pteropus vampyrus
TAGTCTTCTTAATGTATTGTTGCATTCAGTTTACTAGTATTTTGTTGAGGATTTTTGCATCTATGTTCATTAGAGACATTTGCCTGTAATTTTCTTTTTTTGTGTGATGTCCTTCCATGGTTTTAGTATCAGGGTAATGTTGGTCTCATAAGATGAGTTAGGAAGCATTTCTGCATCTTCAACTTTTTGGAAGAATTTAGGAAGGACGAGCATTAAATCTTCTTTGAATGTTTGGTAGAATTCACCAGTGAAGCTACCTAGTCCTGGATTTTTGTTTTTGGAAGATTTTTTTATTACTGTTTCAATTTCTTTACTAGTGATTGCTCTGTACACCAAAATTAATTTTAGACTGTAATAAAGAATGAAAAGCATTTATTTGAGCAAAAGGAGCTACAGCCTGAGAGACACAGATCCAGGTAGCAACCCAAATGGTGTTCCCCTGAGACAAAGGTCCCACCCAGATTATCAGTTAGGTCCATTTTATATAAACGAGGTATCCAAATTGTGCAGTTCTGATTGGATGGGACAGGTCTTAGGTCTGTAGTAGAAAGATAAAACCAGTGTTTCTCTGCAGTGGTTGACTTAGACAGTGTAAACAAATGGGGCATAGTGCAGGAAGCTGAGAGTTTAGTCTGAGGTATACAGAGTACTTGAGGAGCCCCTGTGAGCAACTGACCACTAGGCCTTTATTATTTATAAAATTTGGGCCCTCATTTGACCATGGGGCATCCATCTCAGCAAATGAATTCCTTCTTGGGATTCACATTAAATAGATCCTTCCTCTTGGGATCCACAGCTCTAGTCAGGATTTATAAATCTTCATGATTCAATCTAGGAAGATTGTATACTTCTAAGCATTTGTCCATTTTTTCTAGGTTTCCCATTTGGTGGCGTATAGGCTTTCATAGTATTCTTGCATAATCCTTTGTATTTCTGTGGCATCCATTGTAATTTCTCTTTCATTTCTGATTTTTAGTCTTCTCTCCCTTTTCCTTAGTGAGTCTAGCAAAAGGCTTGTTAATTTTGTTTTATCTTTTCAGAGAACCAGTTCTTTGTTTCATTGGTTTCCTGTTGTCTTTTTATTCTCTATTTCATTTATTTTTGCTCTGATTTTTTATTATTTCCTTCCTTCTACTGACTTTGGGCTTCATTTGTTTCTAGTTCCTTAAAGTGCGATATTAGATTTTTTTTCTGAGATTTTTCCTCTTTCTGGAAGTAGGCCTGTATTACTATAAACTTTCCTCTCTGTATATCTCTTTTGCTGCATCTCAAATATTTTGGTATGTCATATATTCATATTTGTTTGTCTTTATATATCTTTTGATTTCTTCTTTTATTTCTTCATTGACCCAATAGTTTTTCAGTAACATGTTGTTTAATCTTCACATATTTTGACTTTCCAGCTATCTTCTTATAGTTCATTTCTAGTTTCATACCACTGTAGTCAGAGAGGATGCTTAGAATGATTTCAATTTTCTTAAATTTATTGGGACTTATTTTGAATCTCAACATATGATCTATCCTTGAGAATGTTCCATGTGCACTTTAGAAGAAGAATGTGTATTCTGTCATTTTGGGATGGAAATTTCTATGAATATCGATTAAGTCTATGAGGTCTAATGTGTCATTTAAGGCCAATGTTTTTTTGTTGACTTTTGTTCTGGATGAGCTATCCATTGGTGTTGGTTGGGTATTAAAGTCTTCTACTATTATTGTATTGCTGTCAATTTCTTCCTTTAAGTCTTTTAATAATTGCTTTATATATTTTGGTGCTCCTAGGTTGGCTGCAATCTGTTAATAACTGTTATGTTTTCTTGACAGAGTGTCCCCTTTTCCATTATAAAGTATCTATTGTTGTCTCTTGTCACTTTTTTTTTTGTCTTGAAATCTGCTTTGCCTGATGTAAGTATTGCTACACCAGCTTTTTTTTCCCTCTCTGGATACCATTTCCTTGGAATATCATCTTCTACCTCTTCGTATTGAGCCTATGTTTGTCTTTGGAGCTGAGATGGGTCTTCTGAAGGGAACATATAGTTGGCTCTTGTTTTTTAATCTATCCAGCTTCTCTGTACCTTTTGATGGATGAGTTCAGTTCATTTACGTTTAGGGTGATTATTGATATATGAGGTGTTACTTCAGCCATTTTATTTTTTGTTTTCTGGTCCATATTTTCATTGTTTCTTTTCCCTTGTGCTTCTGTCTGTTATTTGAGTTCATTAGTTTTATTATGTTTTCCTCAGTTTCCTTTTTTTATGGTTTCTGTCTCAGTTCTGGATTTTTCTTTCGTGGTTACCATGAGGTTTGCAAAGATGTCTGATAGATAAAATTGTCCTTTTCCTTCTAATAGCATCTTATCTTCATTTGCTTATAAATGTCAGTTCTTTTCCTCCTCCCCTTTTATGTTTGTTGTCACAGATTATTTCCTTTTATGTTATGCATTTATTACTACACCCAGTAGCTATAGTTATTTTAATGCTTTTTTTCCCTTTAGGCTTTATGTTATAATTGTTTATGACCCTATTCTGAAATAGAGTTGTATTTTCTTGCTTCTGTCTGTCTTTTTGTCACCTTACTCAGAGTTTTGTATACTTTTGTCTTTTTGTTTCAAGTAGAAGAGCTCTTTTCAATATTTCTTATAATACAAGGCTTGTGCTGGTAAATTCCTCCAGCTTTTGTTTGTTTGGGAAAGTGTTCATTTCTCTTTTATATCTAGGATAACTTTGCTGTATATATTATTCTTGGTTGGTGTTTTCTCTCTTTCAATATTTCGAATATGTGATTCCACTCTCTTCTGGCCTGCAGAGTTTCTACTAAGAAAATTTACGATAATCTGATGGGGTTTACTTTGTAGGTTACTGTCTTTTTTCCCTGGATGCCTTGAGAATTCTTTCTTTATAATTAACTTAAGATGGTTTTAATATAATGTGTTTTGGTAAAAGTCTTTTGGCTTTGAAATAATTAGGTGTTCTGTTAGCTTCTTGAACCTGAATGACCAGTTTCTTCCCTGGGTTTGAGAAGTTCTCATCAGTTATTTCTTTCAATAAAGTCTGTTCCCTTCTCCCTCTCTTTTCCTTATGGGATATCTATTATCCTTATGTTGTTCTTTCTAATGAAGTCAGATCTCATAGAGTTCTTTCATTTTTAAAAAAAAATGTTAATTCTGTCTCTCTTCTTCCACCTGAATCATTTCTATATTTCTGTCTTCAAGTTAGCTAATTCTCTCTTCTATATGTTCTACTCTATTTCCAACACTTTCTAATGCATTCATCACTTCATTTATTGAGTTCTTCAGCTCCAGAATTTCTGTTTGGTTCTTTTTTTTTATAGTTTCAATCTTTTTGATAAAGTACTACTTTTGTTCACCGATTTTATTCCTGAGTTCATTGAACTGCCTTTCTGAGTTTTCTCGTATCTTGTTGAGTTTCCTCATAACTGCTCTCTTGAATGCTCTGTCATTTAAATCACAAACTTCCATGACTTGGAGTTTGGTTTCCGGAGACTTGTAATTATCTTTTTGTGTTACCATGTTATCTTGGTTCATGTTACTTGATGTATTATTCCTTTGCCAGGGCATTTGAACTACTGGGCTCTTTTCTTTTTTAGGTACTGTTTTGATCTTAACAATTAAGCAGGTCTTTCTTTTGTTTTCCAGTAGATGGTGCTATAGCACAAGTTTTTGTTTTCTCTTACCTGCACAGCTCGTGCCTCTGGGATCATGGTGGAGGGGGTGTCATGATTGTCATGGAAATTGACTCCTAGGTGACCAGGGTGCTGAGTGTCTCCACTGTGTCTGGGTTGCCTCAGCCTTGGGGCACCACCATCGTGATGTAGGGTGGTGTGATGGGTGGAGAAGAGCTGAGTTTGCAAACCAGCAGCAGTGCCTCCTTCTTAGTAATGGCTATAGACACCACTGTGTTGTTAGAGGCATCTCTGTTGCCTCTGCTGGGTTCTGCCACAATGGTGGGAACCAGCTTCTCGGGCACCAAGGCTGTTTCTGCCCCTGTTACCCTTCACTGGACTGTAGTGTGGGGGCTGCACCTGACCCTTCCATTGCTACCATGTTGACTGGGGTTGTAGCAACATCAAACTGTGTCTGTGGATACTGTCTTTGTCCTTTCCCCATTCTACTTCCCCTGTGCATTCCTATATGCCCACATTCAGGTGTACTGATGCATGGATCTCTCAGGCATGTTTGTGTGTTGAGCAGAGGAAACTTTTTTGAATTATAGTTGTCCAATTTGTTATAAATTTAAGGGGTCATCTCTCCCCATCATGATACTGACATCAGAAAAGCTGTTTTCAAATTTTTACATTGTTGTAGAAAATATTCTTGTATATGTCTGCCAATACACATATGTGTTTTTCTCCAGGGAAGAAATGGAATTTGTGTGTTATAGGTTATTAACATTTTCAATTTTACTAAAACTGCCAGATTATACCCCAAAGTGGCTGTACCAATTTAGACTCCTACGCCCTTGTTAAAATTAGAGCTTATCTTCCAAATGTAACCTATATAAAATCAATCTACCTCATGGCAGTGTCAGCATGGTGTCAATGTCCAAATAAATATTTGTCTAAAATCCAAAAAGAAATGTAAAAATATTACATTTTATTTTTTCTCTTAATATGCCTTTTACAACACACAACAAACTATCTTTTAAAAAATAATTTCATACATTTACTTCCCAACGTTCCCACTTATTATGGCATAGCAGATACTCCAATCTCTTTCTATCTCTCTCAAAATTACCTAAAACACTCCTATCTAGCCTAAGTTAATTTTTTCTACTTTTAGTAATGTCTAACCTTTCCAGTGTAAATCAAACAAATCCTGGCTTGTTTCATTTCTCTCTCTTAACCATTATCCTAATCTTTGGAACAAAGTCCAGGAACAGAGTGTGCAAGGACAGAATTCTCTTTAGTGGATGTGTGAGGAGTAGAGGTTGTAAATACTTCTTGTAATTCTTTTTCCTATCATACGTGCTTGTGCATAATGCAAGATTAGTCTGAAGTTTGAACTTTAAGCAGGAAGAATGTCTTCCCACAAGAGGAGTTTTAAAATTCCTCTCTTATGTACACAGTACACAGAAGAATGTAGATACTGAAGAAAAGAAAACAGCTTCCAGGGTGAAAACAGATAAGAAGTGCTCAGATCAGAACAGCTGCAGAAAGCAGTATTAATAAAACCCTTTCTACTTATGATTCTTTTACTCATACAGTTTCTGCTTTAATAATTCTGAGCCCTTCAAGCAGGTTTTTCAATATTTCCATGGTTGGTTAATAGATATTTCTAGAGTTCTTCCTGTGTGTAAAGTTTAATATTGTCTAGTTTGTGAGAGAGGCAGAGCAAGCATAGAAGATGCAGTAGATATCGTGTCTGCTCTTTGGGACCTTTTAGTTTAGTTTCAGAGCGTCATTGTGGTATTGTGGTTAAGAGTACAGACTCCAAGGTCAAACTGCACAGGTTACATGACTTCACCACATATTTGTGTGACCTTGGATAAATCATTTTAGCTCTCTGAATCTCATTTTCCTCATTTACAAAAGTAATAATAGTACCTATCTCATAGATCTTTTCTGAGAGAAACAGTTTTTCCTATTCCTGGTATCCCGTATGTGAAGAGAAAACAAAAATATACCTGTCTTTTCTATGATCCTCATTCACTCCTCCATCAGGGAAATACAAATCAAAAACACAAGAGATACCACTTCACACCCACAAGGATGGCCATAATTAATTTTTTTTTACTATGAGAACATCACATAAGTTTATTTTAAAATTTTTAAAAATAGAAAATAACAAGTGTTAGCAAGGCTGTGGAGAAATTGGAACCCTTGTACATTGCTGGTGGGAATGTAAAATACTGCAACCACTGTGGAGAACATTTTGATGATTCCACAAAATGTTAAACATAGAGTTACCATATGATACAACAATTTGTATTCCTATCTATATATACAAAAGAAGTTAAAACAGGTTTTCAAGCAAAAACTTGTACATGAAAGTTTATAAGATTCCTATTCACAGTAGCCAAAAGAGGGGAATAAACAAAATGTGGGCTATCCGTACAATGGCATATTATTCAGCTTTAAAAAGGAATATAATTTTAATACATGCTACAATATGGGTAAATCTTTTTTTTTTTTTTT
>NW_011889482.1:104038-108816 GCF_000151845.1 Pteropus vampyrus
GGCAGACCCGTCTGAAAGATCTCCTGAGGTAATTTGTGTGAAAGGAGCCAACCTGCAACAGTAATGGGCAAGAAGTGGTTAAGTAGCAACAACAGGGCTCCTGCTTTCTGGGGTAATTGGGGTGACATTTCACTGCAAGAATCCTACCATCTATATCTCTGCAAAGTGTGGTGTTGATTTCGCTTTGGATTCCAAGAAGGGAATTTTCCTGGCAAACACAGCTAAAAATGTTACTCCCAGTGTCATGTTATATAGAAAAATACTAACCCCACAGAGAAAATTAGCCACAAAAAAAAGGACAATATGAACACAGACCCAGGACACTAAAATCAAAGAGACAGAACCACAGCCTCACGCAGCCATTGCTCACACTAAATAGAGCATTACTAGAGGGAAACAAAGTCTTCCATAGAAAACCTGCCACACCACTCTTAGTAATGGACTCCTTTGGCTTGGCCTAAGATTGCTCTATCTGTGGATTATTTTGTAGCAGCCTTTCTGGGTGATGCCTAGATTTTCAATCTCTTCCAATTCATTGGATTGAGACTCAGTGGGTCTTTCTGACCTCATCTCACACCAATTTTAATTCCTAAATTTTGCTTAAATCAAAGATAGGCAATTAGAATGGGTAAGCTAGCTGGTGTTTTATAGAATGGTTTCCTTGAAGCAGAAGTAAAGGTCTTTTACTTATTACTTAACTGTTTTTGTCACTAAGGGTGAATTGGAAACCCTGTAGTAATGTTACATCACTACTGAAGAGCCCATAATACCAGAGGCTGGTACAGGGACTATCACAAAGCTCAGCTACTGAGAGCCACTGACAACTTTTTAGAGGTATGGCTGAAAGCAACCAGCAGCAATAGCAGACAAAACCTTCTGTTGATGGAAGTCTTCTGTGAGGGCAGCAGCTAAATGCTGGGGCTTGGGAGACTAACATCAAGAGAGACTACTGATACTTCAATATACCTCTAAATGAGACCTTGATCAATTTCTCTTAACCTCACTAAGCACCAATTTCCCCCCATCTAAACGTAAGAGTACTTACCTCATAGGTTTGTTGTGAAATTTAATTGAGATAAAACATGCAATTAACCTTCCTTAAAGCTTGGTACATAGTAAACACCAATGGTTATTATTATCATTATTTCACTAGCAAATTTAGTAGAGCTGAAGGCTTTGAAACACTGGCGGGGAACTTGAGCCAGCCATAGAGACCTTGAATTGTAACCTGGCCTTCAGATTCCTCATCAGGAGGGTGGGACCAGGAATAAGAGCGTTACACTTGGCACAAGTCCAAACTGCATGACTGCACAAACACTGTAACTGTTCTGTATTCAGACACATTTGAAAGATTTTTCCAGCATAAATTTCTAAATGTGCTGCTTGTTTTGTAATTTAATCTAGGGCAGCAGCAGCAGTGCTATCATTATTTACATTTCTGCCTTTCGGTCTTGGATCCAAGATATTTGCAGCAGTATGAATTGGCTAATAACAAAATTCTTCTCTTGAAAAAAGCATTTCACATTACTTTCTTTTATACCTGTAAGCAAATAAATATTAATAATCTTTTACATTGATTTGTTTCTGGGACATTGGGTCAAAAATAATTTTAAAAACTGATTCAGACACTGTAGGTAGTTTGACATTAAATTCTTCCTATTGCTTTGATTTTAAGAAATACTTTCAGTAGAGGAAAGCCTCATTAGCAACATATTAACTTTCTAATATTGTTATTACATTTTTTCATTTTAATAAACAAAAGACAATATAAAGACCTTATAAACAATTGGAAAATCTTTTCACACTCAATAAACTTTTTTGCTCTCCAGAATTTCATATCTCCAACAGTAACTTGGGTATAAATCTTCAATTTATAATTGTAAAGGGAAACAAACTTTTTATTTATGTTTGTGAAGTCTTAAGATGGTGACCAATTACTTTTCAGTCTTTGCTTTACCCTGATTGCGTTTGGAGTCATAATCTCTAACATTAACAAATAACTGCATATCTGCATGAGTCTTTCTTCACTAGGGTGCTCTCAAATTCTGGAAGGACTAACCTGGCTGAACTACTGTGGACTGCTGTACAACCCCAGTAAATGAACTCCTGCAGAATCTGCAACTACTCTAGACTAGAAGCATAGGAATAAATAGTTTTTGAAGGAAGAATGATTTAATGGTCAGGATTGTTCTATGTAGGAAGACTACTGGAAGAATTGACTCTCCACACAAGGTTTCCAGGTACTATATTTATGTACTTCTGCCTACATTTCCATTTACCCCTTTTTGAGTCCACATTATCTCCTCTTGACTCCAAACTACAGATCTGGGACCTTATATATTTCCAAGTAAACTTTCAGCTGTCAATTGCCCTCAGGATCACATCCTTTCTGAAGCATAACAGAATTTTTCTCTAAATTAAAGGGGAATCACAGGGCCTCATACTTAATGCCTCCTGATTTAAAGTTAATTTTCCCTTCTTAGATGCTTAAATTACCCCAGCTCATAATTACAGAATCTTGCTTTGCAAAGGGCCCTAGAGCTTAATCTAATTTTCAACTCATTGCAGGATTCATTACTACAGAATCAATGATAGTTTGTAAATCAGTCTCTGATTGAGTACTTACCTGATAAGGAAAACGACTGCATTATTTGTAAGAAAAGTATTTCTTAAAATGAGCTAAGACCCACCTCAAAGTTTTCTCTGAGCAAAGATTCATGGTCCCATATAAGAAGAGATTTCTCTATTTTCATTTAAAATGTTTTCCTACTAAATTATCTCTAAATGGATCAAATGTAGCATATTTTAACAGGAAGTGTGCTTAGTGGTTTTATCTCTGTTAATCCATAGTCCAAAATATTGTCCACTCTTTCAAGCTACCAGCCCTGATGCAGCATCCCAAACATCAGTGCCAAAACCAGAAATGCATTCTCCTATTACATTAATAATAATTTTACAGTATGGTGGCAGGAAATGCACTTTCAGTTCACTGGCTATAGCTATTATACTATGCGGAAACGACTGCTTGGAAGGCAGCCAGGTCCTTTGGCTTAAAGGCCAACCCTGAGGAAGACAAAGGTAATATAAGAAGGGAAACTATGCCACCTGACCAAAAGCATTATTGAGACACTCTAAAGCAAGGCTTCTCAACTCTCTATGGTGAAGGACCATTTTTTCAAAATCCAATCTTCTGTAGCCTTTTGTAAAATAGGGAATCATGCACTTGGATATAACAGCAATGTTGAAATGCTCTAAAAATGTCTAAATACTAACCATCTGCATGTTTTATCAGTATAATTATACTTGTATGATTCATATATTATACGTATCTCATCAGGGATTGGTAACAAACAGTCTTGGGACTGGCATTGGTCTGTGGAACACATGCTGAATAAGTATAAGAATTACATTTGGCCACCTAATCCTTTTAGTATAGTTCAAGTGACATGCTAGTTCAAGCATCCTTGCTGCTGGTAAGCACCGGATATGTATGTATATTAAATACAAATTGGCAGCCATGCTTAAGGAGATAGCAAACACCATGTTATGTAGAGCAGATCAATGAAACCAATTGCTACTTAGAAATCATATTTTAATGATGAAATCTTGGCTAATAATATACATATGGAGAAATATGTTTGCCACATATTTGTAGGTCATATCAAATATTTTTTCATAGTTAAGTAATTACCAGAAATAGAGTTTAGACAGTGGCACAGCCACACAGGCAAGAGAGACCTCCAAAAATAATTTTGCTAGTAGAATCCTGGAATAACCCTAGGTCAGAGGTAGCAAGGGGAGAAAGGGAATGGATCATAGGATGACAAATAGTAGATTTAATTAAAAGACTGAGGAATACTTATGTGAATCCCCCCACCTCCATCTCTGGTGTTTTTCCCAGGATGAATACTTTAAATGAAAAATCCTGACATTGAAGGCTATCAGACTGGGCATTAGGGAATATCTGGCTGGTACATGCACTCAGAAGACTGGTTAGAATCATACCATCTACCATGAAAGGGGAACTTCCTGGTTTTTCCATGCTCCTATGCACAATAAACTAGAGATATAGCAATCACATTCTGCATTAAATGCTAAGAGAACAAGGATATTTTCATATCTACAGAGGATATGAATTCCAGCCACAAATACCTTTCAATCCAGGTCTTCATGTGTAAATATAAACAGGCAACCAAGAATCACCAAATATTTAGTGAAAAGTAGAATCATTAAAGGAAGTCGCCAAACTCAACTAACATAGTAAGTCTAAGTAAACAGTAAATGAAGAAAACAGAAAAAAACTGTAAATATGGATAAGTAGTATTCAAAGAGAGACTTAACATACCCATACCCATATCATTAATACCTCATATTCATAAAATAAAAATAAGCTCCTATTTAAAAAAGGAAATCAAGGTTATTATTGGTAAACAGTGTAATCCATACAGATTAATCTAAACATAACCAAATATTTATTGAGTGGCTACTATGTGCCAGCTACTCTTTTACACATTGGGGATACAACAGCAAGTAAAACAATGTCCATGTCCTTAAGGAGCTTATATTTCAGTGGGAGGCTAGAGACAACAAATAAATTGTGATTCAGGTAGTGATATGAAGCAGAGTAAAGGAGACAGCAAATAACAGGGGTGTGTATATGTGTGACTGTGTGTGTGCATGCACATGTGTGCTATTGTAGATGGCGTGGTCAGAGAAGGCCTCTCTGATAGGGTAACATTTGAGCTAGGAATTAAAGGAAGTGATGAGGTGAGCCAAGA
>NW_011889482.1:109321-170761 GCF_000151845.1 Pteropus vampyrus
TGGAGTGACGAAGAGTGGTAAAAGTTGAAATGAAGGCAATAAGAATAAGCTAAATTATATGGGATCTTGTAGACCACTGTATTTTGGCTTTCACTAAGATATATGGAAAACCATTGTAGGGTTATGAGCAGAAGACTGACATAATCTAACTTACATGTTAACAGTTTCACTCTGGTGGCTATGTAGACAATAGGCTAGACAGAGCAAGGGTAAAAGTGGGGAGACTAGTTGGCAGGCTCTTACAGTGATACAGGAATGAGATGACTGTGGCTTGCAGCAAAGTGTTAGAAGTGGGGATAAGGATGTATGGTCAGACTCGATATATGTGAAAGGAACTGCGAGCAGGATTTGCTGATGGATTGAATTTGGGGCATGAGAGAGAGAAGCCAAGATTTTTGCCTGAGGAACTAGAATAACTAAGGAGCTGTTTATTATAATGAAGAAAATTGCAGGAGAACCAGTTTATTTTTGTTGGAGAGTGAAGAGGCAAGGTTTTTGACATGTTAAGTAGGAGATGTCTGTTAAACATCCAAGTGGAGATGTTGAGTAAGCAATGGGCTATATTATTCTGGAGCTCAGGGGAGGAATCTTAGGCTATAGATATTAATTTAATATATAATTTAAAGTCATGAAACTGAATGAGATCAGCTAAGAAATAACTGTAGATAGTGAAGAGAAGAGGACCAAGGATTGAGTCTTGTATTACTTCAACATTTTGCAACTGAATCCTAAAAATATCACCAGAGGGTACTGAAAAGAAATAACCAGTTAGATAGGCAGAGGCATATAAAAAGGTGACCTGGAAGCCAAGTAAAAGAAGTGTTTTAAGGAGAGAGTAATTGGCTATGCAAATAACACTGACAGGTCAAGTAGGATGAAGACTGATAATTAACCTTTGAAATTAGCAATATGGAGGCCATTGGTAACTTTAATGAGGGTTGCTTATTAAACAGGGTCATCAGTTAAGAGTGAGAATGGAGTATATAGATGTTGGAGGACTAAGGGAAGAGTAGATGGTATAAAATAGTCATCTAGAGAATGTGTATAAAAATGTCATAGCATTGCTAGGCAGTACTCAAGGCCCTCTGAAATCATGAATTTGAAGACTAAAAATTAAATGGATCAAACCAGTTAACATGAAAACAGAATAAGTGAAGAGTTGGATTTAGGCAGGTTTTTTTTTTTTCCAGGTATGATAAAATGGAAAGAGAGGCAAAGGAGTTAGTGGGAGTCATTATGATGATGGACCATAAAATATAAAGTCAAGTAAGAAGGAAAGTAGCAATGAAAAGTAGCAGGGTCAATGGATTAAAGGTCCCAGTAGAGTCAGGAATATGTTGGGATTCTGATATTAGAAGCAGTGAGCAGTAAAGATAGAAAGAAATGGTTTGAGAAGGGGATGCTGAAATTAAGATTATATACATAGTGCAGTTATTTATTAAGATAAGGCTGGAAAACCAATCTTGAGGCTCAGTTTCCAGAAACAGTTGCCTTGGACCAATGCCACAGAACTTGCCTGATAAGAAAAACTGTTGCTCCCACACTAGATGCCAAGAAATTGACTTTACTGCAACAGCTACAGCTGCCAGCACTGATGCCACTACTTTATTAAGAACTTGACCTTGCAATCTCTGCCATCCTTCAAAGCCAAGTTCCTTCACTACTACCTATTCCAGCAAAATGAAAGCCACACAGTACCACTTTATGCATGTCTTCAATTCCAAATCAAAGTGTCATGTCAGGGCATCTGATTGGTAGACCTAAGTCATACTGTTACATCTTAATTTCAGCACAGATTAGAAGTTTGAGTTTTGACTTCTACATTTGAGAGGTAAAAGTTATAATGTAAGACTTTCCCAAATATAGAAAGGCTATTCATGATATGTTGGTCAGACACAAATGTGACAAATGTCTACTTTAGAAGCTTTTAGAAGTTAAAAACCTAATTTCCAATTTACCCATTACTAAAAAGGTGACTAGCAGTACGCTAAAATCAGAATCACTTAATTGAAGATTGAATACAGAGATTCTCCCATAATGTAACACAAAAACCAAAGAAAAAATAAGAAAAATTAAGAAACAACTGGTCTTTATGTGAAACCCAATCTGTTTAATGAGAGTTCCATAAAAGAAAGGAAGAAGGGGAAAAGAAGAAAGACAGAGACACAGAGACAGAAAGAAGAAAAAAAGAAAGAATGTGAGGGAGGGATGAGAGGAGAGGAAGGAATCAAAGAAATATTGAATTAAAATTTCAGATTTAAAGAGCCTTCTAAGTCTCAAGCAGGAATAATGGGAAGAATGATTTGTGCCTAGACAGATCTTAATAAAAAAAAAATTAACCTTTAAAGTTAGAAAATATCATCTTCAAGGCATCTTTGTGCAGTGCAGAATGTACATGTCCCTATAGCGTAGCTCTGCTGGATTACTAACTCATGCCTATGACAAAATAAACTCAAACAGATCAAAGACTTATCAAAAAACGAAATCATCAAAATATAAAATGTACTCAAAACATCGGGAGATATGGCACAAAAGCTAGATGGAAAAGATTGATCAGTTTGAATATGTAAAAATTTTAAACATTTGCAAAGCATGGAGTATTATAAACAAAGTTAAAAGGCCAATGGCAAAGTGATAAAAAAATAATATTTATGCCAGAGGTCAAATTGCCTTACTGCTTATATATTAATATTGATATTTAAATGTATATCTTAAGTTCTTACAGGTCCATAATGAGACACAACTCAATACAAAAGCGGACAAAGAACATAAAAATTCCGTTCTCAAAATGAAGCATATAAATAGCCAATATTTATATGAAAAAAGTTGAATCACTCATATTTTTAAAAACCCAAGATATAATCTTCTACTTTTCAGATGGAAAAAGGTCAAGAAATTTAATAATATACTTATCAAGAATGTAAGAAAATGAATAGTCTCCTAAAATCTTGCTGGTAGTGCAAATTGGTGTAAGTTTTTTTTGAGAACCATTTGATAATATTAAGCAAAATTAAAACACATATATTTTTTCTTCCAGCATTTTCACTTAAGAAGTTCATCCTACAGCTAGGCTAGCACAAATATCCAAAAATATATGTAAAAAATCTTTACTATGTGTGAATTATATCTCAATAAAGCAATTTTTAAAAAATATATTTTCATGAGGACTGAAGAGCCTCCCAAAAACATAGCTTTATTGAGATATAATTTACTCATAATAAAACCCACCCATCTAAAGTGAACAATTCAGTAGTTTTTAGTCTATTCAGAGTTGTGCAACCATCAGAACTATCTAATACCAGGACACTTTCATCAAACTGAAAAGAAGCTACATTCTCACTAGTAGTCACTCCCCATTTCCCTTTCTTTCAGCCCCTAGATTCACTAATCTTTCTATCTTTATGGATTTCTCTATTCTGGACATTTCATATAAGTGGAATCATAAAATATGTGGACTTTTGTGTCTGGCTACTTTCACTTATTGTGATGTTTTCAAGGTTCGTCTGTGTTGTAACATGAATCAGTACTTTATACCTTTTCGTGGCTGAGTAATAGTCCACTGTGTGGATAGATGACATTTTATTTACCCAGTCATCAGGATGGTGGACATTTGCATTGTTTCTAACTTTTGGCTATTCTGAATAATGCTGTTATGAATATTTAAGTACAAGTTTTTGTGTGACATGCGTTTTCAATTCTTTTGGATATATATTTTGGAGTGGAAATGCCAAATAATATAACTTTGTGTTTAACATTTTGAAGAACTTTCAAACTGTTTTCCAAAGTAACTGTACAATTTTACAATCTCGCCAGCAAAATATGAGGCTTCCAGTTTCTCCATATCCTTGTTAACACTTGTTATTATCTGTTGTTTTGATTTTAGCTATCCTAGTGGGTATGAAGTAGTATCTAATTGTGTTTTTCCTAATAACTAATGATGTGGAGCATATTTTCATGCACACATTGGCCATTTGTATGTCTTATTTGGAGAAATGTCTATTCTAATCCTTTGCTCACTTTTTCAATTAAGTTATTTGTTTTTGTTGTTGAGTTGAAAGATTATCTAGTGTGGATACAAGTTCCTTATCAGATATATGATATGTGAACATTCTCTCCCATTCTGTTGGTTATATTTTCACTTTCTTGATGGTATGTTTGGCAACAAAGAAAGGTTTTGATTTTGAAGTACAATTTATCTATTTTAAAATTTGTTCACATGTGCATTTGTTATTGTAACTAAGAAGGCATTGCCTAATCCAGAGTCACAAAGATTTACTCCTATCCTTTCTTCCAAGAATTTTGTAGTTTTAGCTCACGCATTGGGATTATGATCCATTTTAAGTTAATTTGTGTATATGGTTTGAAGTACAGGTCCAACATCATTCTTTTGCATGTTGCTATCCAGGTGTTCCAGCACTACTTGTTTCAAAGACTATTCTTCCTCTCATTAAATTGTCCTGACTCCCTTTTGATCCATGAACATAAATGTCTTTCCATTTACTTAGGTCTTTGATTTCTTTCAAATTTTTATACCTTACAGTCTACAAGTCTTATACTTCTTTTGTTAAATTTAATCCTAAGTATTTTATGTTTTATGATGCAATCCAAATGAAATAGTCTTCTTAATTTCATTTTCAGATAGTACATAGTAGCTAGTGTATAGAAATACAATTTATTTTTGTATATTGGCTTTATATTTTGCTGTCTGTATGTGTGTATTTTAGATAGAGAAGTTGCTCAGGAAGTTTGCTAAATAATAATCATGGGCCGTTGGGTAAGAGTAGTGGAATAATTCATTTGTATTGTTAAGTAGTAATCCTTTGTTTGGATATAACCATTCTACCACTCATCCTCTGTAATGGGAGCAGAATTTGCAAAATATCTGTAGAAATTGCTTGGGTCCCAAAGAACTCACATAGTCTAACTAGAGAATAAAGAGATTATCAGTCATCCCAGGGGGTATGAAATGATACCTCATTATGAAGTGATACCTCATCAAAGTGCAAGTTTTGATTTGCACTTACTTAGTGACTAATGATGTTGAGCATCTTTTCATGTACTTATGGGCCCTTTGTATATCTTTTCTGGAGCCATTGAATTGTATACTTAAAAAAAAAGTGGTTATCAGTGCCTTAAACTCAGAATTATAATTTAAAACATGCAGTAAAAAGTTAAAGCAAAACACTTGCCAATTCCTTTATGTTTTACCTGTCTCTCTAAATTCCTTCACATTTTGCTTTAGTAAAAGCAAAAGTTAACAAGTGTACAAGCTTCTCAGTCAGCTGAAAGCTATTTTAGATGCTGTTACACTTTCCATTCTTTCTCCGTAACTGCTCACTGTTCATTTAGTAGGCATAAAATAGCCATTAATCCTATTATAGAGAAGTAGTATGGCATGGGAGTTAAGGGTGTGAGCTCTGGAGTCAGACTGCCTAAGTTCAAATTCTATTTATGGTATATATTTTCTATTTGGCCTAAGATAACTTACCTTTACTTCTCTTGGCCCCAGTTGCCCCATCCTAAAATGGGGATGATTTTAGTTCCTTACTTGGAGGATTTTTATTAAAATTATATGTATACAGTTCTTAGAACAATACTGTGTTAATGCTCAATAAGTGCAGGCATATCATTAATATTACATGTCAGTCAGTCGGCATATAAGGAGACAGACATAGCTATCCCCGGCCTGGGAAGATTTAAAAATAAACAAATAAAATATTTTACTCTTAAGGCATCTATATTCTCTTGACATATTGGAGGAGGGGGTTCCTAAGAGATTCTCTTTTCAAAAATTGGGGACATCAAGAGAAAAGTGCCTAGAGAGGATAGTGAAGGACACCAAGAAAGCAGAGGAGAGAAATAGGAAAGAGAAGAAAGTTAAAAGGAGAAGAAACCAGGGAGGCCAGGGAGAGAAAAGTAGGTGGTTGGGGAGAGGGAGTATAACAATAATAAGTTTCATAAAGGTAGTGGGGGGTGGAGGAAGGTGGGAGGGAGGGAGACTGACTTTGTAATACAGAGCTAAGAGCTTTATTGAAGTTTAACAGAAAAGAAACCCTCGTTTGAAAGGAAGAGACTGGCTATATTTAGTACTGGGTAGGATGTCAGTTCTGAAAATAAACTGCTCCCAGAACCGAATGTAATCCTGTGCTGTTGTCACCTGTAGCAGGCTGTCCTCCCTTGTAGGAGAGTGCAGAACATGGACACATCAGCTACCTCGAAAGCTCTTGATGTTCCCAAGGTCCTGCCCCGCTTGCCTCTTTTCCTCATTGCTAAGTTTCAAAACTTCTTATTAATGTGGAGAAAAAGTTACATAGCTGAAGAAAGTCAAGTGTATGCTGATATATACATGAAGCAGGAAAGTGTCCTGCTAAGTAAATACCAGAATCTAAACACCATGTGGCCAGATACTTGATACAATATTCACCCTCTCCATGGTACACTTATGGAACATGAATGTGGATACAGGGGCCCAGCAAGAAGTGTGACAGGCCATATAAAAAGACATACTTGAATCATAGTGTAAGTGGCATAGAGGTAAGTCCTGCGAAGAATGGCATGCCTGTACAAATTAGGGAGCTCACATAGGGCATGCAGACTGGCCAAACTTAGGACACATTAGGAAAAGACAGAGACTTAAGGTATCTTTAGATACATATACACTGTGTTGGGAAAATATAGGTGATGACTTTCGCTGAAATGAAAAAAAAAAAAAAAGAGAAAAACCTCAGGTATTTTGATGAAAGAAGATATAACCAGAGTTTCAGAATTCTAACTTCCAATTCTATCTTCTCATCACTTCCACTGTTACTGCTGTCTCATATGAACTGTTGCAGTAGCCTCCTAATTGTCCTCCCTGCTTCTACCCTAAGTTTTTCTCCCAAAGACATATTCCACAGGGCAACCAGAGTGATCCCTTTAAAATGACAAGTTATATTGTATCACTACTCTGGATAAAAACCTACAATGTCTTCTCAAAATGCAATCTCTTTTTGCACGGTCCTCAAGACTCCACATGATCTAGCCCTCTGCTACCTCTCTGGTTTCATTTACTACCAGTATCCCCTCACTCCACCCACTCTGGGCATGCTGATCTCCTTGCTCTTCCTGGAAAATGCTTAGCACATTCTGGCCTCAAGGATTTACATATACTATTCCCTCTATGTGGGAATTGCTGTTCCCGTGTAGCTGAATGGCTTGCTCTCTCACTTTATTTGTGACTAAGCTCAAAATATCACCTAATAAGAGGGACTTTCCATAACCACCATACATAAAATAGCAGTTCCCTTTACCCTACATCACCATTGACGGCTAAATGAAGATGATGAGTGGAAATGTCTGATCAGTTGTTGGATATTTGGGTCTAGAGTTCATCTAGGAAGTCTGCACCAGAGACGTAGATTTTGGAGTTTCCATCACTCCCATGAAATAATGCAAGGAAAATAGTGTTTGTAATGGTCTAGAGGTAAGAAAAAGCGTGGTACATTCAAGGAACATGTGGGATTTTTGAAAATGCAGATTCTCTGGGTCTCACCCAATATCTCCTGAAGAAGAATCTCTAGAGGTTAGGATTAGGAATATGTAGATCGATAAAGTTCAAAATATGATGCTGATGTGCAGCCCTGATTGGGAACCACCGCTTGAAAGATACATGCACCTCCACGAGATTTACTAATAATCTCCAAATTGCCAAACCAGTAGATACTTTATATACCTATATAACTCACGTGGCCACTCTGTTGGAATTGATAGTTGATCATTCGACTTCAAATGTTATACTTTTTTGGCTGCCAGGCACCACACACTCATGATTCTTTTGCCTCTGTTCTGGTCATCCCTTTTCAGTCTATTTTATGGCCTCATTTCCTTCCAATCCCTTAAATGTCTGTGTTCTCCAGGGTTTTGACTTCTACCTTTCTGTCGTTCTAACACACAATCTCTTTGTCTAGGCTCATTCATTCACATGACTTAAATTTGTGCACTACTAGTACCTATATTTCTATTCTTGATCCATATTCTCTTTTAAGCTCAAAGCCTATGTATAATATTGCCTAGATTACCATGTAGATATTACATGGGCACCTCAAACTCAATGTACTCAAAGCTTACTTTTTAAATGTTCCTTCCATATCTCAGCAAATGACATGATTAACACCTCACGTCTAATAAGTCACTAAGTCTTATTTATTCTACATTCTACAGATCATCCACTTTTCTCCATCCAAGCTGTCCCAATTTTGATTCAGGCCACTATTACCTCTCATCTGATTTAGTGACAGATTCTATTGCAGTTTATGTATTTACAAGGATATTTATTCTACTAGTCTGTGAGTAGTGAGAGGATAAGAACACTCATTTATTCATTCAACCCATATGTTTTGAGGGCCTAATATATGGCATATTGTGTCACATTTATCTCTGAATCTTTCACATCAAGTATATTGCTTGATATTAAGTAGGTACTCAGAATAATTTTATTTTTTTTAATTACATTGAAACTTGCTATGTTATAGATGAGAAAAATAGGGCCCAGAGAAGAAAAATGAACTGCCATACCCACACAGCAGGTTAGGATACTGGAATTTACATTTCCTTACTCTTAGTCCAGCTTATTTTCCACAGGACCACATTGTCCCTCCCTTCTACCCTTCTATATTCTCCCAGGTTATTTTTTTCTTTTTGACTTTTCTATATCATTCTCTCATTATTGGTGAGAGATTATTCTTTCATCATTTACTTTTTTGTCAGCTTCTGTGGAAAAGAAAATAATTATCACCATCCCTATAGGCTTCTTGGTTAAGAATCTGTATTTCCTTGGCATTGCTTACTTCTCCTGGCGTCATCACTGCTGAATCAGGATGACCATAGGTCAGCTTTTCATCTGGCACATATAAAGAGCTCCTCTTGACTTCAGTAGAGTATGGACAGAGCTGGCCTCATATAGGAGCTTACAGGCTCTCAAATGGATTGGGGCTGTATTCTGGGAAAAAAGGAATGAGGAAATATTTTCAGAATTCGTGCAGAATATGTGTTTTATGCAGACAAAATAAGAGAGAATGGGTTATAATTATAGGCTGAGAGAATTTGATGTTTGATTTGGTTTGTGGATGAAGATTCTGATAATGATTATTTTAGACACTGTATTGGACCATTATACAAAGTTTCTTTTTCATGTATAATCTATTTCCACTTGCTACAATTTAGGAACACCTAAATAAGCTTAGTACATTCTAAGAATATGAATAAAACATGTGGGTGGTGCCGTCTAGAGAAAATTTCTGCTCCTAACTTATTCAGGCTGTGAATATAGGGGACCCTCTTAGAATGGTTTATAAACCATGTTGTTCTTACATATTTGTATCTTTGTTCATTCTGCTCTCTCTCCTTACAATTGTTTTTATTCATTCTTTTATTTATTAAGTATTTTCTGAGCATCTACTCTGTGCTAGTCATTATACTGAGTTTAGGAGATTCGGTGATGGTTCTTTTTGCAGTTCATCCTGTCATCCTTTCTGTTAACTCTTGGCTTTTGCACATGCTATTCCTTCTGCTTGTAATGTCCTTCTCATCCTTCAAATTTGTATTTCAATATCACCTTTTCTAGGAAGCATCCCGTAACCCTCTCAGTACTGGATTAGGTATATTTCCTCTCTGCTCCCTTCCATGGCACTTATCTTTTATTACATTTGTCTATTTGCTATTTCCCCACTAAATTAGAATCCCCTTGAGAGCAGAGATTTGTTTATTAGTTATATATTAATTAATAATATATAATTATTATACAGTTGATCCTTGAACAATGCAGGGGTTAGGAACGCCAACCACCTGTGCATTCGAAAATCCACATATAACTTTTGACTCCCCCAAAACTTAAGTTGTCCCTCAGTATCCATGGAGGTTTGGTTCCAGGAACCCCCATCTGTGGATGCTGAAGTCCCCTATATAAAATGGCCTAGAACAATGCATATAGTCAGCCCTCCACATCCACAGATGCCCAACCATGGATCAAAAACAGTACAGGTGTTTATTGAAACGTTCAACCTGTCTTATGTTAAGAGGAGGGAAGTGGAAGGTACAGAATTGGAGAATAACTTAATTGACAGGCAGAGTAATTTAGACTTAATGCTCTAAAAATTAGTTTGAATAAAGGAATAAAGTGAAAATAAGCCACATTTGAGGAAGATATATTTGTCATATATCTGTTCGAATTTAAACATTGCCAAGTGGGTACTAGACTAATTGGAGAGATCACTTTATAAGTTATATAATTGTCTAACCACTGTGCTGTACATCTGAAACTAATATAAAATAATATCGAGTGTCAACTGTAATTGAAAAATAAAAAAATAAAAAAGGAGAGTAAAAAAAGAAAAATGAAAAAATGGAACAAAAAGCTGGACTTTAAAAAATAAAAGGATTTCAAGTTGAAATCTATTGCCGCTTCTATGGGCTACATTAAGGTGAGAAAATTTTCTTAATATTCATACCTACTGTTGATTTAACACTTACTGCATTCTAGAAACGTGATATACCTTTTAAATGCAAGACCTTATTCGATTTACAGGAAATAGCACAATCTTATGATGTAGGTGCCTCCATTTTAAAGATGAAGAAACAGGCTCAAAGAGATGAATCGAGTTGCTCAAAATCAACTCATAAAATGAGAAATAAAAATTTTAACCCTGATCTGTTTAACTTGAATCTAGTAAGTACAGTGCTTGGCATATAGTTGTAGTGCAATAAATACCTGTTGAATAAATGGGTTAATGACTATATCAGTAAATCTACCCTTTTCTGTGGATGAATTTACAGGTTAGCTTTAATGGTTTTCATGATCTTGATAAGCTCAAGTCGATGATAAGAGTAAGGAAGAGGGTTGAGCCACAAAAGAGAAGAATTTACATAGGAAAAAGTTTTGAGTCTGGAAATTCTGATTGGGAAGAGGTCTGAACTTGTCTAGAATACACACACACATACATACAGATCAGCAGAAGAGTTTGGAACACCTTTGATATACTCATACACACATGCACATGCAGACCCGCACAAACATACATGTTTTTATTCTCATGTTTTCTTTTGTTTTCTTAACCTTCCTGAGAGGGTGTAAATAGAATGTTAGAGCTAGAAGGTAACTTGACAATTACCTAATCAGATCACCTCATGTAAACGTAGAAATTGAGACACTAGAGGAAAAGTAAATTGCAAAGGTCACACAAGGAGTTAGAGTAAGATTAAGAATCTTAGTTTCCTGAGTCACAGGTTTGTTTTACTCTGAACTGTCACCATTTACCATCTCAATTTTATCGATGGGGTAACCAAAGCATCCTAAGAATGTTGATGGTCAAGCTCCTGCTACTTGTCCATTGAAGCAGGACTTGAAATCATATCTCCTCTTTGATTTTAAATATGAGGCTTGTTTTCATCCAAGTGCTTCTGTCTGGATGCCCAGAAGGAAGACCCCTTCTTATTGAAATAAATAATGAATTGAGGATAATTTACAGAAAGCTTTGTCCTTTGCTTTAAGAGAAAATTAAAATAAAGCTGCTTTATTTTCAGAAGCCTAGCAGTTCCAAGGAGGCTCTCTGGAAGCAAGGATTCTGTCTTCCTTATTGAATCCACAACAACTAGCACAAAGGAAGGCACTCAAAAAATATTTGTTGAATATATGACATACTAAATACAGAAAGGGAAAGTAGGTTGGTTAATGGTTTCCCAATGAATGATGGATGGATAATCATTCTTAGTGGGAATGAATGTAGAAAAGAGGTGGGAGAAACCCTTAAACAAAGGAGAAGCTCTGTCTCCATCTGATTGAAGCTGCAATCACTCAGCAAGGGCTGAGTGGCTTGGTAGGACTGTGATTGGCAGAGATATTTAAATGAGGCCTCCTTAAAATTGTTACTCTCCACTCCACCCCCATTCCCCTTTATATTCTGTTTCAGTCATTACCCAGGGACCGGATACAGAGATTCCTATGGGGAGTTCTAATGGGTCGATTCAATTTCAACTGGATGACGCCACTTAGCCAAGCATTAAGAGCTACAGCTCCGGGAAAACAAACGACACAGAGAGGGAGAGAAAGAAATTATAACAAGGAGCAATAAATCCCTTCCCTCCCATCCTCCCCATATAATCCATTCACAAGACCTCCAGAAATCATCTACATTCACAAAACAGCGAGCTAGCTGAGCTAAACACACTGCAATTTTACCCCTCCCCCCGCTCTCTGGAGATTATATACCAACATACCCTGAGCTATGTAAATAATCACACACTATCAGTATCTATTGCTCTGTTGAGATACCCTGTGTCTACAACTGCAGTTTCTGCTGCTTCAGTTCATCTGTCAGATTGGAGGAGACAGAGGCGGAGGTGGAGGCGGAGGCAAAAAGAGGAGGGGGAGGAGGTAAAGGAGGAGGAAGGGGTGGGGGGAAGGGGGAGGGGAAGAGGAGGGGAAGGAAAACGCTGGAGGAGGAGGGGAAAAAGAAAGAGGAGGAGGAAGAGGAGAAGGGGGAGGAGAAAGAGGCGGAGGAGGAGGAGGAGGAGAAATAAGAGAAGGAGGAGGAGAAAGAAAAGGAGGAGGAGGTGAATAACTTACCCTGCTGAGCTTTCTTTGGGGAATACGTGCATCAAGATTTAGATCTGCAAGGAAAATCTATACAAAGTATCTGCCACTACAGGACTGACTCTCCTCCCCCCACCACCGTTTTTTATTTTCCTTTCCGTTTTCTCTGCTGTGTCAGAAAGACCGAGACAGAACTATCTCTGTTTCTGGTTCCACTGCCGGTGAAGGAGTTTTCATTCAAGACTTTCTGAAGAGAGGTGGAGAAACCTAAAGACTCAGGAGAAGAGGTCCTTTGAGCCATATGGGGCATTAGTTCTTCTGCATTTCTCAGCATGGATAGATCCTTTCCTCAAGGTAAGCCATACGGATTAGCTCTTAAGGACCCCAGAATTCTTTCTGTGCACAGATTGCCATTCATTCCAGCCATCGTCTGTGTATGAATGTGTGTGTGTGTGCGTGTGCACGCGCGCACACACACACGCCTGTGCACGCGCACAAACGCAAGCGCGTGGGTAAAATAAAATGAAAACCATTTAAATGAGATTTTAATGAATCAGCTCTTGCAGAAAACTATCCTTATGGATATTTATAAATCAAAATGGAACTTCAGAATAACCCTTTTGTAGCCAAATGTCAATTTAATTTCTAGCCTGTTGACCTTTCAATGCATTTTGGTGCCTGCCTAAGCCCCTTATAGCACAGCCTAACCACGCAGACTGAGGACGTAGGGAGAGCCCGTGCTGAGGCCAGTCTGGCTGCCCAGCGGGCATCCTGTCAGCGTGGGGCTAGTCGGCTATTGGCTCACAAGTCTGGGCTGTGCATCGTTCAGATTTCATCACATCACCTTGCCCTGGGTAGAAATGGCGCAAGCTGACACGGCATAACCCCCTACTTACATTGAGTCAGAGCAATGATTTAGAAATCTCTGGATCCATGCCTGGGTGTGTGTGCACATGTCTCTATGTGGCATATGGAAATTTTGTCAAAAGTGAGAACCCGTGAGCGTGTCTAATTAGCCAATAGGCATTTGATAGAACCTAGGGCAGTGGTTTACACGCCTTTCCATTTGTCTAATTATAATTATCGCTCACCTCTGCATGCTACAAACCAAGTTGAATGAACAGAAAACAGACCTTGAACTCTTAAACAGAAAATCTATTTTGAAATGCAAACTATTGTTGCTTTTCTGGATCCATTAAAACTTCACTGTAACATAATGGGCTATCACATGAATTTGGATATTCCAGGGGTTAAATCATGTTCTCAACAAGTCAGCAGCATACATACATACGATGAGGCAGAGGCTAGCCATTTTTCTATAAGTATTAGTATTTTCCCCTGTACCGCTAAATAAATATTTACTAATACTTTATTGTTAACATTCTATACATTTTGTTTTTGGTGTGATTCGTTTTTGGGTCTCTCTAGCTATGAAACAGCCTAGATAGTGACCTGCGTGACTTGGATTCGGAGATATTTTATTCCAAGTTGAGGAGTTTATTAGTGAGAAAGTAAAGAATCTAAAGGAAAGGAGACTAATTCTTCATAAAAGACTTGTGAGACAGAGAATGCAACCAACAAAACCAGCATAAAAAATTTAGAGCATCAGGACAAGAAGGGGCTTTTAAACTCTCCTTTCTTACCCCTTCATTTTGCAGATGAAGAAACTGAGGGTTGGAACAGAAGTCACTTGCTCATAGTAACACAGCAAAGTCAAGCTAGAGTTAGGACTAGAACTTAAGTTTCTTGTCTCCTATGAAAGGATTTGGGGTTCAAAGAAAGATTCCTACTTCTTAAATGAACAACTATCATTTTCTTCAGGATCAGAAGTGTGTGAATTTATTTGATATTACAATTTTCCTCATCACTAAAACACCTAGATCTTTAAAAATGCAAGGTCTTATAACCGCAAGACTCCCTGGTTTGAAATAAATTGCTATGATTCTTAATGAAACTATTAAAGTAATGAATAGGACTAGGGTAGCAAAGTGACAAGTTAAGAGTTAAATGTGGTGAGAACCTGGCAGCTTCAGCAAGATGTATGCGGTAGGAGGGAGGCCCAGTCAGTGGCTGAGAGGTTAGTAATGTAAACTATATACAACTTGGTATTTGTAAGGGGGGAGTGCTGTGATAGAGATGCAAATGCTTTTGCACAGAGAGGGATTTTTAGAGAGCAGACTTTGGAACAGTAGAACTAAGAAAACATATAAAGCCATGGCAGAAATTCCCCCTATGTTTGCTTTCAGTTATTCTGAGAAGGAGTGTATATAACAGCAGAGCACAGAAAAAAAGCAACACACCCCAGAGCCATTACACAGTAAAGGTACAAAACAGCATTGAACCCATGGGAGTACAAGAAAACAGGAGCCAGGCTCTCCTTCTCTTCTCCTCTCTTCTTTGAAATTGAGATTGAGTCATATTATATCAGAAAGGATTTATCATAGAAATCAGAACTGTCTCATGGTGTTAGCATAGAAGGGCTTTAGATAGGAAAGTTTTCAACTCTAGTCTCAACATGGCAGATTTTAGGTTCCAGGGAGAAAATACATTTTTTCTTTCATTAACAAACAGCATTTCTTGAATAGATTTAGCTTTCTAGTCCCTAAATTGGCATAAGAAAAGAAATTTCTGTTTAGGTTGAACATAGCAAATTTTAGGGCTACAGAAAAACTGTTAAGAAAGCTATGAGCACCTGGCCAGAGGGACTGAGATGGGAGTGGGTTTACAATGCATCTTTCATTACTGCAGAGGCACTACGTGACAGAAATCACTAGATCCCATCAATGTGCAGCCAAGACTTGTAATCACCTTGGCTCTTATTTAATACTATGTGATACGTATATTCTTTCTCTCATTTAATAGAATATGAAATTGACCAACAGCACAGTTTCTTAACTGTTGCTGCTCACAGTGAATGGCCCTTTAATGGGTGGATTTCTAAATCATAAACATTCATGGAGTAGTATTTTTTCATCTAATCTATGTACTGTAGCAATCTCTTGCTTATTTCTGAACTTTTCCCCCTCTCTTACCTTCCCCTACAGTATCTATTTCAGTTCATCCTATTGGCCAGATCAGATTCAGCACTTCCAGAATGGCAAACATTTTATTGTCATCCATTCCTATTTTATCCTACTCTACACCCTGATTTTACCTAGGTCCTACTACCCACTGTATTGCAGATCTTCCACAGTCCATTATAATTAAAGTCCATTTTACAGGGCAAGAAGAAACCTTCTGAGCTCATCCTGTCCATCCCCTTACCTGTAATCATCTACTTCATCATCTCAGACCAATGCCCAAAGCTTCCTTTAATCATCCAACCAAGCACCTCAACTCTTTCCTTGTAGCCATCTAATCAATATCGAAACACACTTTCTCAATCTAAACACCATATGCCTTTCATCTGCCAAGACAGGATCCCCTTTGAACATGGTTCTGAGTCATTACTATTATAACCTAGATTCCTCCAAGTTTAGCTTTCAACCTTCTGAGCATGACCTTGAGATACCTAGTGACATCCCTGGAATCTCATATGATTATTTCCTATAGCTTTGAGACCTTGTGCACCTTCCTTTGAGTGATTGATTCTTGGAATTTCCAATATGTTTTGAATCTAGTTTCCTTTGAGAAATCAATGAGTCTAATGCAGCTAGCATGTATGTTGTTGTTCTTACAGTGTAAAGCACTTGAAGGGCCCCACACTTTTTCTTTATCTGATCAATGAATAATACATTTCTTATAAATTTCTCAAAAGACTTCCTAATCCAAAGCGCCTACATCTACATACCCTGCAAGTCAGCTAACAATGTCCCCTTGTTTATTGGGTATTCAAATGAAAACTACCTGTTCTTTTCCAGTCCTGAGACTATGAATTTTAATAAAGATACAGCAAAGGTAGAGGTGGGAGGCTTCAGGGGCCTATGAGTCCAAGTAAATAAAAGAGACCTTTTGGTTTTGAATGCCCAAATAAATAAACAAGGGCATGTTGCCCAGTTTACTCTCAAGGATTAAAGACGTAGAAGGTGTAGATGAAGAGAATTCTTTGGTCAAATTATGTAGTTATAAAATTATAGATCATAATGGGGCACAGTCTTTCAAAATCATGTAGATAGTAAAACTATGGCCCAAACAAATTGAGTGATTTGACAAATGTTATATAGATGTTTGAGTGTTAGACTCTCCATAGTGTTTATCTGCATCCACTGTGCTGCATTAAATAACACCAAAACAACCAGCTAAAAAGTGAAATTATAGTTAGACTTGTTCTATGATGCGATGTGCCAGAAAAGTTACTTTTAGCCAAATTAAATCTTCTTTTAAAAAAAATGAACAGATATTAATTCAACCAAACAGGTTTGCATGGGGATATAGCCTCGAAAAGCAATGAGTCTGGTCATATTATTAGCCACTGAGTCCTTTATGAACTGCATCCTTATTTTTCCTGTTATTGGACTTTGAGCACATTTCAGTGTCATGTTTGCTCACTAATCAACAACTACCCTCTCTCACTTGTTCATTTCTATTACTCATTCAAGCTTTCCATCCCATACAGTAGTGTGAGTAATCAATCTATTTTGAGATGGCCTGAAATCTGATGGATTTCAAATATGTGCTTTATTCATGCTGGTGCTTCCTAGGTCCTAATGCCTCCAGGATGACTCTTGGATTTGTGTTTAGGTTTCCATATGTACAACTTTTTGGCTGTTCAATCTTCCAAGTGGTACAATACAGTAATCTACTATGTATACATTATTTTCCTCATGGTCACCATTATCAGTACTAGATCAATCAAATCCTTTAGGGAATAACCACCAATTCTTCTTGATTATGGTACAATGGAGACACAAGCATGAGCTTTCTAGATATTCAACTTTGCTTAAATCTGGTATAAGAACATCACTGCTTTTTAAGAAAGCTAGTTTATTGTATTGTGTAAAGCAAAGATAGAAAAAAGCACTCCAAGCAGATTCTGTCTAGTAAACCCCATCAGTAAAAACTTGATTTAGGATTGTAATAGGTACCATTATAGGTGATATTTGAAATAATTTATGGTTCATACTATATGGTTCCCCCATCTCCACTATTACTTCCACATATGAAAAAGTTTGATTCTGGGGCTGGGGGCCATTTAGAAAGAATCACCTCCTCAATAGGCGAAATTAGTGTATAAGAAGAGGACGACTGCAGGATGATTAGTCTTGGCTTCCTTACACTCTTGGGAAGTCTTTATTCCTATTATTCTATAGACAACCTAATTTCTGCCCTCTGCACCCCTGCCATATCTCTGCCATTATTACATCTTGCTTGTTTGCCTATGTTCATTGAATCAAGCAATGTCCTTTCTCACCTATTTATTCACACTTGTCACAAATTTTACCAAAAGCAGCGCGCGCGCGCGCGCGCACACACACACACACACACACACACACACACTCATGTGCAACTTTTAATGGAAGACTTTTAAAGCTTTCTTTTTTATATCAACATTGCTTCAGGAAGTAGCCTTTGCATTTGAAATTAGTGTCCATTCTTATTAGAATTATAATACTTAAGGCCTAGATGTCTCTGCTGTCAAACATCTGAATGAGCTAGCTGCTTCTGTGACCCTAGTCATATGATGGAATACAAAAGGAATCAATGATCTGATTTTTGCTCCCAAAGTGCTTTGTAGTCTGGACGGGATGACCAGACTTGCCTGTACAAAGGTAAGTGAGGTCAATTACAGAATAAAGTGTAACATAAAGACTACTGTAAAGTGATTGAAGGTAGCAATGGTGATAGGGCCTGAGCTTTGCTCGTTCCTGCAAAGTACTCATACCTGTGTATTCTCATTAATTGTTTCTATTCCTTCTCTCCTAGGATTTTCTGATGTGTCCTAAGGTCCATGTAACTACAAGGGCTGTTTATCACCATAAGTGCCACCTTGACGCAAAGCCACTCAGAACTCAAGAATCAAGTCAAAATGGATGCTGCAATGACAGATGATTTCCAACAAATTCTGCCTATTGAACAGCTGCGCTCTACTCATGCTAGCAATGATTATGTGGACCGGCCTCCAGCCCCCTGTAAACAGGCCCTCTCCAGCCCTTCCCTTATCGTGCAAACCCACAAGTCTGATTGGTCCCTGGCTACCATGTCTACTGCGCTCCCCCGCAGTCTCAGCCAGTGCCATCAATTGCAGCCCCTGCCTCAGCATCTGAGCCAATCTAGCATTGCCAGCTCAATGTCTCATAGCACCACTGCCTCTGATCAAAGGCTCTTGGCCAGCTTTACGCCTTCACCTTCAGGCCAGTCCATCATCCGAACCCAGCCTGGAGCAGGAGCCCACCCAAAGGCTGATGGTGCTCTGAAGGGAGAATCTGAGCAAGCTGCGCTGCACCCCAGTGAGCACCTCTTCATTTGCGAGGAGTGTGGGCGCTGCAAATGTGTCCTCTGCACAGCAGCTCGCCCTCTCCCCTCCTGCTGGCTGTGCAACCAGCGTTGCCTTTGCTCTGCCGAGAGCCTCCTCGATTATGGCTCTTGTCTCTGCTGTGTTAAGGGCCTCTTCTACCACTGCTCCACTGATGATGAAGACAACTGCGCTGATGAGCCCTGCTCCTGTGGGCCTAGCTCCTGCTTTGTCCGCTGGGCAGCCATGAGCCTCATCTCCCTCTTCTTACCCTGCCTCTGCTGCTACCTGCCTACCCGTGGATGCCTCCATCTGTGCCAGCAGGGCTATGACAACCTCAGACGACCAGGCTGCCGCTGTAAGAGGCACACCAACACTGTGTGCAGAAAAATCTCTTCTGGTAGTGCGCCTTTCCCCAAGGCCCAGGAAAAGTCTGTATGACCTTCCCACAAAATGGATCCAGAGCTTTCTCCTTCTAGCCCTCATCAGTAAAGCATAGGCCTCATCTTTGAAGAGGGGAAGGAGGAGTAAAGTAGCCAAAGTTAGGGCTTCACCAATTTTGTTCCTGCAGTGTCAGGGGAATGGCCAAGCACATCCTGGTGCAGGATGCCTTGCTCTTTCTCACAGTATCTATCGTACTCCTCTTCAACCTTTTAACACCCCGCCATCTCAGCCCTTATGGCTGTCATGGCAAATTCAGGTGATATATAGGCATAACATTTGAACACTGAGGACTAACAGAGCCAGCAACGTGGAGGTTTAGGGGCTCCCCAATGTAATGCCTCTCGATGCAGGCTCTGGGCGTCACTCTGCTTTCCACGGTGCCTTTGGAAGCTTTCTTCTAAGATGGTTTTCACAGGTCCATGTGGAACAGCATTTAATATTCCAGGGAATCTGACCCCTTCTCCCTGTTTGTTACCCTTCTCTTCTTTAGTCTTCTTTCTTTCTCCTTCTCTCCTCCTCTTTCATTACTCGGTTCTGTACTCCTTCCCCCTTCATTCTCATATTCTCCTCTCTTACTTTTCCTCTCTTTTCTTTCTCTCTCCCTTTCTTTTTGCTCCTTCCCTTCCTCTCTCTCAGACTAAGCCTTTCTCTGCCTGTATTTCTATCTTGTTTGATCTATCTTTGTCTCTCTCTACCTGTCCCTCTTTCTTTCTCTAATGTGTCCAAAAGTGCTGTTTTTCCGTAGGTGTTTCCTTTGACGCCAAACTTTGCTATGCTATACTATTTACTAATTTTTATTAAGGGAAATGGATTACTGTAATGAACTGATCACTAGCAATAGTCTATATCCTGACGTGTGTGTGTACTCATAACCACACTTACCTTTGTGAGCATATGAGGCAAACTTATCTTACATTTCCAGGTTTAATTAGTTGGAGTTTTACTCCCTTTCCCAATAACCAACTTATAGTACTGACAGATTCCACTAGCATGCTGAGTAGGATAGTAAATCAGGATGCTCATAACTTTGTATGTCTGACCCAAGTGCCAAAGGCAGACGTGCTTTATAGCTAAATGAACACAGCAAAGGATATTACAGAGGTCTGTTCTCTCTTAGAAGCTAACTGCCCTGAGACTGCATGGCTCAGGCCTTAGTAATGGACATAAAAAGTCATAAAACTTTAGAGCTGGAAGGAATCTTAACTGTTAATCTAGTTCAATGCCCTTATTTTACAGATGGGAAAACTGAGACCTGGAGATAGGAAGGGATTTGCTCAAGGCACACACTGAGTTAATAGCAGAGTTGAAACTGGAATACGGGACTTCTGACTCATAATTCAATGTTTTCTACCCTGCACCACATTAAGTCATGAGACTTTTCTCCTAGGATTCTATTAACAAAGACAGAAAGCCATTTCCGTTCAATTTTCAAGAACCATGCCAAGTTAGTATGGTGGTCTTTATGCAGTGTTTGGTGGGTAGCTAATTAACTATCAGGTGTCAAAACTGCCGTAAGTGGACATCACCTTTGGCTCTGTCACCTTGTGGAAGCTCGCGTGGAAAAGAAAAGCTTAAGGACGCCCTAACCAAGCTGTATCTTCGCCATTGCACCTACCTTGTGCTGCACACACTGTGCTCACTCCTGGTTTTGTCTGCAATGGCAGTTGCCTGAGAACCTAAATTTCGGCAACAGTGGAAAACTGAGATGAAAGATATATAATGCTGAGAACTGACTTCTGTTTTTAAAAACACCAAGAGCCTGTGCTGTGAATACCCTTCAATGGGAAAAGGCTACAGTGGTGATGGCAGGCTCCTAAAGACTGCTACTAAAAGACACAGGAATAAGATATGGTTTCCCTCTGTAAGTGAATCCAAAATTCACTACAGATTTCAGAGATCGAGGGCACTTGCTTGAAATCAAGGTGCTCCAATTTAGTTTAAGACTTCCAGACTCTCTATATATCATCTCTTTTAAAGTGTGCATGGATGTGTATTGCAGAGTAGAGAGGTGGGGAGAAATGTATAGTCATACACAGGGGGAAGAAAAGGAGGGAATATCCATGTCCCTTTGTTGGATATGTGCCACTCAGTCTTCATTGGTTCTGGATCTTCCTGAAGTGTACTGACATTTGGGCTGTACACAGCCCCATACCTTCACGTTCACCTCTTCTTCTAGAATTGCTTTGCTCTATTTTTGTATATATAAATATGTTATGATGATTATTAATAATGTTAATGATATTGCTGCAAATGGTGCCATATATAAGGTTTGGCTTCTTGGAACATTTATAAACCCAAACCAATACCTGTAACCTCTTATTGTTGCTTTCAGATCCTTCGATTTTAAGTAATTTTTAAAAAATCTTATAAGTCTGCCTGATTGAACTTTGAACTTATATACCCTTAAAAGCTGTGCCCAGTTCTCTGGGTCAGGCTGGATGGTGATGAGTAGCAACACACACTTCTTCCCGCTTCTGCCTGAAATTTGCTTAGAATCAAGATATATAAAGATTCTATGACACTAGTGCATTGTACCTGGAGCTAAAGTTATTCTATGGATATTTGCTTATTAGTTTCAGGGCCCAAAATAACACAAGTCCCTCCTCCTTGATAACCCAATCCTGCAGTCCTTACTCAGGCAAATTGTACACTGCTAGAGGGGCTCTGGGCTCTGCCATACCCGATGAGCTCTTCTCAGTGTATTTCTAAATGGCCTTACACTTGGTAGAAGAAACTGAAGGGTTACTCAAATGTAGTTGCAATCTGCAATCTGCTGCTGAGTCAGGGCTTTCACTTGTGTCCAAGTTGGCCTGATATGGACTGCATCTGGTTTACGTATAGATGGGTCCTGTTGGGGTATGCACACGGACGTGAGTGAGTGTGCATATGTATCCCTTCTGTGATATATATATATATTTGTAAATATATATATTCACACATCTCTATATATTTTAATGTATTGCACATGTATATTTAAAATATATACGAAAGAACTCTAAATCCTGCAGAGAGGCTCTGTTTTCATTATTTTTCTACTTTGTGTCATGTACTGTATAAACAGGAATATTTAGAGGGTGTTTCCTGCTTAGCATTTTTTTGCAGTTAAGTCATCTGTTACCCCCTAACTCTACTGCTTTCTACATATTGGTCCCTTGATACATTTCATATGGCTTTAGCCGAGAGTTTTCCTTTGGTTTCAGCCCATCTTCCCTCACTACAATAGCTATAATAAATATAGCGAACACATATAGTGCTTACTATGTGCTAAGCATGATTTAAAGCACATTTACCTATATTAGCAGTTTAATTTTTACTGTAATTCTATGGTGTAGGTACTATTATGATTGCCATTTTACAGATGAGAAAACTGGAGCACAGAGAGGCTAAGTGACTTGCCAAAAGTAACAAAGCTTGTAAATGGTGGAGCTAAGATTTGAATCTATACTGTCTGACTCCTGAGTCCATGCTCCAGAGTCAGGTATAGAAGTCTGGAGCATAATGTACACCCTTCTGGTATAACAGTTTCAAATGATGAATAGTCCGTTTCCTAATACCAGTCCACCTGTGGCCTAAGAGTTGAAACAAATGTGCTCCTATATTAGGAATGAAGCAATAGTTACAGACATCATATATTAGTTGTCTTGGTTCCTGAGATGGTGACATTACAAACTTCTCCACTACTCCCTTTGAAAATATGCTTGCAGCCAGTTGCCATTTCTAAGACAGCTTATGTTGTAGAGCTAGTAGAGAAGCATTTTCACTTGTGCCAGAGAGGGTAAGGTTTATTTGGCCTTCTCTTCATAGATCCAGGAAACCTAATTCTATTTTTCTGCAGAAAGTAGAACTAAAACTATTTTTGGAACGTGAGATTGCTTGGAACTGTTAACTTTCAAGTTTACTCATTATATCAAGTGCATTCTTCTGATTCAAATGTAAGCAATCCACTGATGACCATTGGTCAGTATAATACCTTACCTTTTCCCATTGCCTCTTTCACACTGATAACCTTTTACCCTGACATTATTTCAGAGCCAGAAAGACCCTTAAAGAACATATACTCCAACATCAGCATTTTATAGTCGGAGAAAAATATGCACAGAAAGGGAAAATAACCTGTCCAAAATCACACAGTTCTGAGTTTGGGTGGAATTATAACTTAATTCCAGACTTCATAATTTCCAGATGTCTTTGTCTGAGTTTCATTGAAAATAAAGCTTGAAGCAAAAGTTTATGTTCAGTCTTAGGGAAGTAGGAGTAAGGAGAAACAGGAGTGAGGTAGGGGAGGCAGGAGAGCAAACATAAAGGAGTGTATCGCTGTGTCGGCCGCAATCTGTTTCATGGCAGGCTAATTTCTTGATCTCTTATGACAGGACTTACTGCATCTCCATACAGCCCATCTGGGGAAGGAAAGAAAAAGAATTTATCTCCTATCTCCCATGTCATTAGTCAAATACCTTTCCTGTGGGATTTTGTTTTCCCTGTGCTTCTGGGTAGTGCATGTGTGGGTTCTCAAGCATGTACCTTGGCATCTTCTGCCTCAGCAGCAATGGGGTAGCATTGTGGCTCCACTACAGACAGCAAGGCAATTGTGTGGATATAGAGAGACATATGAACTTAAAGCAGCACACCAAGATGGTGCTTTTCTTTACATTTTTAATCACGTTAATTCAAAGTGAATTAGAAGTAACCTACCATCTTTAAAGTACACAAGGCTTTATTGTGGTACTCAGAAATATACTAAATTTGCCTTCTGAATCTATGTATTCTCTGATGTGCTTTGACGGGCTTTTTTCTCCAAGGAAATGAAGTCCTAGTTCAACTGGAGGAATAAAAAAATTCTCAAATATCCTTCTTCTTAGTATAAAAAGAAACTTTATCTTACTGAGCTCTTTGAAAAGCATGTCTAAGCCAATGCATGTACATAAATGCACATATGTTCATTTAAGCTTAATCAGCATAATAGCAGGAAAACTGGTCAAGTTAATAAATTTGGGAAAAATTGACTAAACAAATTATTTTGCAATGTGAAAATAAAACATTCTGTTGGTTGACTGGAGTTTTTTTCTATTTCAGCCACTAATTATGATGACATCACATAGACATATTCATATGTACTAGCTTCTTATACATAATAATTCCCTGTGCCCTACAGACCATTTTTACATAAATTCAAAGTATCTAGTTGATAAAAACATCTAATTGATATGATTTCATATCTATAGGCAATGTCATAAAAGCATTGAATGCATTCCACTGATTTAATTTTTCCTTTTTTATATGAGAAAAGATGAGCATAAGGGAATTCTGAAAATTTTTTCAAAGTGAATAGTGAAATCATGCTATCACTCCAAACAGTCTACCCAAACTGTTCTCCAGTGACTTCCACTTTAGCGTGTCTATTGATAACTTCTCAGTTCTCATTGTACCTGACCCATAAGTAGCAGTTGAAACAGTTGCTCGCTCTGTCCTCCTAAAAACACTTTTACCACTTGGCTTCCAGGATAACACACTTCTGCTGTTTTTCCTCCTGCTTCATTGTCTACTCCTTCTCTATATCCTTTGCTGGATCCCCTCATCTCCCTCATCTCTTCATATTCAAGTATCCCAGGGATTGGTCCTTGGAATCTGCTCCTTGGATACCATTTATACAATGACTCTCAAAATTATCTCTCTAGCCTGGACTGCTCCCTTGAACTTCCTATTCACATATCCAACTGCTATTTCACATCCCTCCTCTGATATCTAATAATGATTTCAAACATAACATGTTCAAACCAAGCTTTTGATCTTTCTCTCCTCAAACCTGACTTATGCAGCCTTTCTTATCTCCTTTAATGCCAACTCCAAACTTCTGGTTGCTCAGATAAAAAGCTTTGTAGTAATCTGGTAGATTTTTTATTAGTTGTGAATGTAGACAAAAATCTCAACCTCCAAATTCTATATTTCTCCTCTACCCTGATATTTTAGGCTGGACCACATGTGGTCATTAGTACCCCTTTTGAACCGCTGCCCTAAGGTTTAATAAGATTGAAATCCTTTGTCCTTTTATCCTAATCTAGGCCCATATCCTTATATTGACCCTCAAATTTATCATCACAACACTACCAGTGTTGCTATTTTCAAGTCCAGGATGAACAAGACACATAGCCCCTCAAGGAAAGACATTTTGGGAATGACACTGCTCATTATTTAGAGATCTTGCTGTAATTACAGTCAAAGTTATATATGTTTTTCCCAAATGTATTTGCTGACCAGCCCCCTGGAAAATAAGGCGATATTCTTAGTCCATAGTTTATCATTCTTCAACTATTCAGGCAATCCTTTTGACTGGATCAGATAATGGTCATATCTCTGATGGTAAGAGACACAGATAACAGGGATCTGGAAGCCACCAAGTCCTTGAAGAATTGATAACACTGTTGTTACAGGTTACTAAGGACAAAAAACAGGTAGGGTCACTCAGGCAAATACCCTAGTTTTATTAATATAGAGCTTTAACTCAAGTCACCTGTATGTTCTCCTATTGTGATAAGATGAGGTGAACCATACATGCATCCTGAAGGCTCGTTTTGAAGTCTATGTCCTCAGGCCTAAACTAAAGGGAGACTGAATGGCTCCCTTGGCCCTTTTGTCCTAGGCCCACACTTTAATCTTAGCCTTCAAAGTTTTGCCACTCTGATGCCAAAAAGAAACACTAAAAAGGAAATACATGGGGAAGAATACTATTTTTTATAATACCCGAGATTAGTTGGCTTAAACAATTTTAGTGTGACTTTCTTTCTAAAAGGTCCCCTTCCAACAGGGTGAAGGACTCTCATGAATATGAAGGCTCCAGGCCCATCTTAATATATAAGCTATATTGAAAGAAAGAGAAAAAAAGGCAGCGGGAAGTAATACTAAATGTGGGTCCAGAAAGAGAAACAAAGGTTAAGAAAATGAGCCATGTGAAAGAAAAAAGCTCTATAATCAGTTTGTTTCTCTCACCTAAAACTCCATTTCACTAACCTCTTGGCTCAGCTGTATCCTTGAACTCCATTTTGTCCTTGACTTATATCAGCACTCTTTTTCTCCAAACTCCTACAGCACTTCCGCTGGAATGATTCTGTATTTGTGTGTGTGTGTGTGTGTGTGTGTGTGTGTGTGTGTGTGTGTGTGTGTGTCAGTCAGAGAGAGAGAGACAGAGAGAGACAGAGAGAGGTGGATGGAGCTCTTGAGCTCACCCCTAGAGTTTCAGATTTAGAGTATGTCTACTAACAGTCTCAGCCTTTCAAACTCTCTTTTAGGACATGCCCCATAGTACTTGGATCTTATACTAAATGACAAGGTTTCTCTCCTTCACAGAGAAATACCAGACTGGATTTGTGGCTTTCCCTGGATTGGCTTCTACTGAGTGAATATGGTGTTGTGGAAATCGCAGTACCCTAGGACCAATTAAATCAAAATCTTTGGAGGTGGAGCTGAGGAATGGATTTTTTTTTCAAGCTCTCAGGTGATTGCAATATGTAAACAGGGTTGACAAAGCCCAATCACCTCATTCTATAAATACAGATATTGAGGCTCAGAGAGGGAGAGTGACTTACTTATAAGCACACAGTGAGTTAGGGACAAAGTTAGGAGTATGAGAATCTATATCTGCTAACTCCTAGGCCAGAGTTCTCGACTTTATACTATGCTGCTTCTCTCTCTACCCTGTGCCTTCCCTTGACTTTTGTCTTCTTCATATGTAAAATGAAGATAACGAAGGCAAGAGATCTGCAAGAGTCATTAAAGCAGAAGCATTTTTTAATGTACAAGGTTCTGCACAAATGCAAAGGAATGTTATATTTGAGGGAATTAATGTACAACACATATGTGAGGCTGAGTCTCTGAAACACCATAATGAAAGTTGTTTTTTATTTTAATAAGTTATGATTTGGTGGTTGTATCTACCTGATAAAATGCATTAAGATTTAACACTTGTGTGAGTTTATATACCTTTAAACTAAACTTGGCCTTATTGACAATCCAGGAAATTAAGAGTTGAGGACAGAGGTCATTCTTTTCTTCTCTTTCCCTCTCAGGGGTAGGGCTTAAATGATGTATAAAAGCAATGGAATATCTAGACTTCTTATACTCAGTCAATTACAACATGGCTTTAGGATTGAACTATTCCAGGGTTTCTAAGGGACTTGTAGATCCTATTCCTGAGGCCTGTCAGGGATTAGAGGGAGGGTGTCAAAAAAGGATGTCTCTTCTGAAAGGCAGTATGCACAGGAAGCCAGGGGGAGGGCTGCTCATTCGGAGGAGTTACTGCAATAGAAGCCAGAAAGAAGGGAAGGGGCTTTCTGACTCAGTCTGAGGAAGTATATTGTTTGGGGATTTAATATCCACAGAATGATCTGTAACCAAAAGAAACACATTTCCTGAATTCTAGGGCCCTAGAGTATCCAGACCCATTCCTGTCTTATCCATCCCAGATATTAGGAATTTCCAGAGGGGGCCACTTCTATTCCCCTAAGAGTCATACATCTGGCTACTTGTTTATTTGGTAAAAATGCAATCCTGTACCATTTATAAAATGGACCTCTTGTGTCTTCCTTATTTTGAAAGTATAATACACATTCCTAATTCATCATCATTTTTGTCAACAATTTTTAAGTATTTATTTGAAAGTTATTTTTAAATACAAAAACATATTTATTTAACAAAGCACTCCTTTATCCTCTTATCTGAGCCATGTTAATAAATTAAGATCAAGCGTTGATTAAGCTAGGTATTTCTATATGTCACATTATAAGCTAGTTTAAAAAGCCTATTTAGTAAATATATCCTCTTTTCATCTTGCAATGCTTCCTTTGTAAGGGGGAGGTACAGAAACAAGGAATTTGTGGCAATCAAGAGGCCTAAAGGTATAATGATGGGCACTTATAATCCAGACCTTCCTTAGGCAGGGGTTACCTTTCAGGTAATAATTAAGAGGCAATGACCTATGCTCAGGAAAAATTGGGTTGTTAGAAGCCATGTTTCAGGAGTCTATGATTTCCTAGAAAATATAACCCAAAAATCTCCTTGCTAATAGCTATACTGCCAATGGAGTGCTTGTACTTTGCCCAACAAGTTTTAACACGGGAACCTAGAATGAGCTGCATAAAATAGCATGTGGACACAATGAGAAATCAGTCTGCAGTTCTAAAAGAAAGGTCAAATTTAGTTGTGGTATCAGCCATAGGCATTAATAATAGGGGCATTGAAATATATTTCAAGAGACCTTCAAATAAACAGAATGGAGATTGGACTTGAGAAAGAGAATAAAGAGCAATAACTGAATAAAAGGCTAGAACATAATCTAAAGTCCAGAAGTAACATTAAATTTACATCATAAAATAAACATAATAACACACAAGGAAGTATGAAATAGGATGAGCCAGACTTGATGAGTTTCATCCAAAGGATTATAGTTGGCTCCACAATATGCTTTGATAAATTAATTAGGTATTTTGTGTCTGGTTTTGAACCTAGGAACAATGACTCTAAAAGTTTTATGCTCTTAACTGCTACAATCTGCTTCTTTTCTGTATAAAAACGGCTATATGAGTAGAGTCATAATATGTCCCAATTTGCCCAGGACAGTCTCAGTTAATCTGAGAATATTTAAGAGTGCCCTCTTATATTCTGAGAAATTATCATGACATGACTTGTATATAATATATAATATATTTAATTGGCTAACGTTTTTTTTTCTTTTTTCTTTTTCAATTACAGTTGACACACAATATTTTATTAGTTTCAGGTGTACACCATAGTTTTAAAGTCTATTTTGTCTGGTATCAGTATTGCTACCCCAGCTCTATTTTCCATTTCCATTGTCACGAACTACCTTTTTCCATCCATTTACTTTCAATTTGTGTATGTCTTTTGATTGGAAGTGAGTCTCTTGAAGGCAATATATGTAAGGGTCTTGATTTTTCTTATCTACCCAGACACTCTCCATGTCTTTTGATTGGATCATTTAATTCATTTACATTGAAAGTAATTGTTGCAGTGCTGGAGAGGTTGTGGGGAAAAAGGAACCCTCATATATTGCTGTTCGGAATGTAAATTGGTACAGCTACTATGGAAAACAGTATGGAGGTTCCTCAAAAAACTAAGAATAGAATTATCATATGACCCAGAAACCCCTCTTCTGGGTGTTTACCCAAAAAACTTGAAACCATTTATTTGCAAATGTATTAGGTAGAGCTGATGTCTCCCGGTCTTAGTAGTGTGACCTTACATAGTAGGTGTTCTGTGAGGCCCAGTAGTACAGTCTCCCTGGTCATCTGAGCTGGGTGTTCCAGGCATGTCCCTTGTGTGGGCTATTTATGCCCTCTTGTTATAGTTGAGCCTTGGTTGCTGTTTGCATGTTAATAGGAGGGATTGACCTAGCTAATTGGTTGTTATGACTGGCCATAACTATAGTGGAGGAGCTGTCGTATATAGGCTGAACCTACAAACTAGGATTTGCTTTAGCAGAGCTCTGGTGCCTGCCCAGTCTGCTCTTTGGGTGTGTCATTTGTGGAAGTGGTTGGGTAGTTCTCAGGTATGATTTGAAGCTCGCCACTGGGTATATTGTTTTGGGGGCCTCTTGGAAGAGTCTCTGTTTCAGGCCAAATTCAGCTGCTGCCTTTGCCCTGCACAGAGCTACAAAGTGATCTGCAGATGCTTGCCACTTGTTCTGATCTTAGAAGTGCCTGGGAGAGGCTAAGGTTTGAACTAAGGCCGGCTGCCACTAGTGCCAGGTTTGGGATAGCTTAGCAAGAGGTATGAGGCATTCCAAGGCCAGATGCTGCTTGTTTGGTGTTTGTGAACCTTTTAGAAATTTTAGGAAAGTCTGCATCATGAGCCAAGACAGGCTGTTTGTATGGAAAAGCCACTGGAAACGGCTTGAGTGAGTCCATAAGTTGGGTGGAGTGGAGTCTCACGGAATCAGCAGAGCAGGGCAAATGGTGTTAGCTAGGTTGATGGAGACAAATATGGCGCCCACTTGCGTGTGCAGGCTAGGTGGTAGGAGGGCTCAACAAAGGAAGAATGGCTTCTACCAGCACTTCTGTCTGGGAGAAAGATGCCCCTCCCGCTCTTGCCCTGAAGCAAAACAATTTAGTTCCTACCTGTAAATCCATGGCACCTTTCAAGCTGCTACCCCAGCACTGGAGCTCAGAGCGAGTGAGTTTATCAGCAAGTAAGTCCAGGTGCGGGCCCTTTAAGGGGAATGTTAATTGGCTAACTTCGATAAAATCATTGCATAAAAAGAGATCTGGATAATTTCAATGGATAATTTAATAGGCCCTTCAGTTTTATTATCCTCAAACACTACCCCAAATTGATGCCCCCTTCAATTTTTTAAATTGTGATCACCCCCTCAAGCCTTTCTTAACCCAGCTTACAGTCCCTGGTCCTTCACAACACTCTTGATCCTTTTTCCCTCTAGCACATTTTCCTAACAAAATCTGAACCTTAGTTAAATATCTGTTTCACATTTTCATCTATAGAGATGAATATGGCTGGAGAAATGCACACAGCCACAAATTTCAAGCAGGCTCTCAGTACCACCAGGCATTTATACTTTATTTCTCCAGTTTATTTTCCAATTCTTCAGAAAGGCGATTTCACTCTTCTCTTTCAACCCACCTCCAATACCTCCACCTTCTCTATACCTTTACTCCCAGCCTGTGACTTTGCCACATATCATTGAGAAAATAGAAGCATTCTCTCTTGAATCCACTCCAGCCAGTATTTTGAACCAACTCTCCTCTGAAAAACCTCTTGTCAATGTCATCAATGAGTCTACCTTGTTTAATCCAATAGTCAATTCTCAGTCTTCATCTTACTCAATTTATCAGCAGCATTTGTCCCAGTTGATCACGCCCTCTATTTTAATTTAGTAGCTTCCCTCAAAAAGCCTAGAAGAGCCTGAGACAAGGATCTGCATGCAGTTAGTTTATTGGGGGAAGTGATTCAGGAAACAGGAGAAGGGGACTGAGAAGAACATATCAGGAAAGGATATGTTATTAATCTGTTTACTACTGTAGGCAACCATGGATTATTCCCATTGAGGACTGTCTTTGGAGCTGTGTAGGACATGCCTCATAAGTTTTCACCAGACAGAAGAGTTTTATTCCATCAAATTTTCCTCCCCTGACCAAGGGCAATTCTGGAGGGTGTTAAATCACTGGCATTTGCAGGATTTTTTATGATCTAGAATCATTGAGCAGGCTCCTGCAGGTGTCCCACCTGATGGTAGCAGAGAAGCCCCAGGGTAGGAAATAATAGTATGAGATACAGCTGAATGAGGTAGCATCAAGCAACACTTGCGTACAGTTGCTGCTGCAATGTCCTGAACAACAAGATGCTCCAGGAACACGTGAAATGAAGCATAAAAGATGTTTGATACACTCTCCTCCTCGAAATACATTCTTTTTTTTAAATTCTCTAATCTCACCACATATTTGACCCCTTTTACCCCATCTAGCTCCCCACTCTCCCCTCCCCACTACCCTCTGATAACCAGTAGTCTATTGTGCATGTCCATGAGTCTCAAAACACATTCTTTATTTGGCATCCAACATGCCACACTCTCCCAGTTCTCTTATCTCATTGATCTCTCCTTCTGCAAGTTCTTTAATCATTCTTCCTCATCACCCTGAACTCTAAATATTAGAGGTTTCGGTTTTTAGTCCTCTTCTCTACACTCACTCTCTTGATGATCTCATCTAATCTCCTGAATTTAACCAACCCCTTTCCTGAATTCCACAATGCTGATTTTAAATCTCTGCTAAAATTTTTAATAATAATATAAAAATTAACATTTAAAAGAAAAATCTTGATTTCTATATCCTGGGAACCTGCCCTTCCCTCAGTTTTCCCCTACCTCAGTAAATCATGACTCTATTCTTCCAATGACTCAAGCTAACCATTTGGAGGTATCTTTGACTTCTATTTTTTATCATATCAATAAATCAACAAATTTTGTTGGCTCTACCCTAAAAACATCCGGAATTTGACTACTTCTCTAAATTATCACTGTTACCTGGTCTGATCCACCATCATCCCCTCCTTCAGTAGCTCTTTGGTTCTACTCTTGACCGCTCCCCCAAAGTCTAATCCCAACAGAAAAACACAAGTGATCGTTCTAAAAATGAAGGCAAGATCTTGTCATTCTTCTACATAAAATCCTCCAATGAGCTTTCAATTAACTTAGAATCGGATTCATGATATTTCCATCATGGCTATAAGGCCCTACCGTCTCTTCTCCTGATATCTTACATGGTCTACTCGCTCAATTCAAGAGTCAACTCAAATGTCACTTCCTCAGGGATGCCTGCCCTGACCACCCTGAAGTAGCATTGCTCACCATTCTATCCTCTTGTTTTGCTTTATTTTTCCCCATAGGACTTCTTACTACCTGATTATATTTTACTGTGAATTAGTAAATAAATGGATATTTATTGGGGTTTAAAATGGAGCTATCTTTATCGAAGTCAACAAATATTGATTGAATGTCTTCTGTGTGCCAAACATTGCTGGGTATGCTGCTCTACTGTGCTCCCTCCCAAAACTCTTTCCTGCCCCCTGTAAACTCTATTTTATTTCTCCACTTCTGGAATTAATTAAAACCCCGAAATTATACTGCTTCCCTTCAGCATTTTCTAGTGGAGGCTGTTCATTCTCTTGTATATGACTTCACTTCATTCCCAATGCAGCCTGGACTCCAGGGAGATGAAGATTTGAGTATTATTCTCATAAAAATTCTTGGTTGAAATTGGAAGTATATGATCTCTTTCCGGTAGAAGGTATAAACTGAGGAAATGTAGAACACTAGGAGACTCTTTCCTTTAAAGTGATGCCTATCAACATTAGAGAAAACAAAATGATTTCTGCTGGCGAGAGTTCCAATCATTAACAAGGGCAAGTTCACTGGGCCTCTTTACTGTAAAAGTACTTCTAGAGGAGTATGTTTGGGAATAACTACAGCATAGGAATAATAGATACCCATTATTGAGTTCCTATTATGTTGCAGGTATACAATTGAATCCTCATGACAACTTTATGATATAGATTTTTATCAGTATTGACAATAGATATGTAAACTGAGGCTTTGGAAAGTTAAGTAATTTGTATAAGGCAATAATATTAACAATTGAAAGAAAAAGGATTTTTTCCAGCTTTATTAAAGTATAATTGATAAATAAAAATTATAAAATTTAAAGTATACAACATAATGTTTTCATATATGCATATATTGTGAAATGACTACCACGATTAAGCTAATAACGTGTCCATTGCCTCACATAGTTATCATTTTTGTGTATGTGTTGAAAGCACTTGAGATTCACTTTTAGCAATTTCAAGTACATAATACAGCATGAAGGTAATTATACTGTTGTACATTACATTTTCAGAACTTATTCATACCACATAACTAAAACTTTATACCCTTTGAACAACATACCCACATTTCTCCCACCTACCAGCCCCTAGCAATCAACAATTCCATTCCCTGCTTATATGAAATTGACATTTTTTGATTTCACATATAAGTGAGATCAGACAGTATTTGTCTTTCTGTGTCTGGCTTATTTCACTTAGCATTCATCAATGTTGTTGCAAATGGCAGGATTTCCTTTTTTAAAGGCAACTTTATGTGCATGTTTGTGTGTGTGTGCATATATGAATTTTCTTTCTCCATTAATCTTTCAATAGACACATTGTTTCCATATCTTGGCTATTATAAATAATGCTGCAATGAACATGGGAGTGAGGATATCCCTTCAATATACTGATTTCATTTCCTTTGGATATGTACCCAGAAGTGTGATTGCTGAATCATATGGTAGTTCTATTTTTAAATTTTTTGAGGAAATATACTGTTTTCCACAGTGGCTGCACCAATTTACATTCCCACAGCAGCTTCAAGGGTTCCCTTTTCTCCATACCCTCACCAATACTTACTATCTTTTATGATTTTGATCATAGATTTTTTGATAATATATTATTTAATAATATATTATTTGATAATAATTTCTAACAGGTGTGGGCTGATGCCTCATTATAGTTTCAATTTACATTTCTCTGATGATTAGTGATGTTAAATCACTTTTAATATACCTTTTTGCCATTTGTATGTCTTCTTTGGAGAAATGCCTATTTAAGTCTTCTGCTCAGTTTTTAATCAAGTTATTTGGGGATTTTTTTGAGACTGAGTAGTAAGTTCCTTATATATTTTGGGTTTTAACCCTTTATCAGATGTATGGTTTGCAAATATCTTCTTCCGCTCTGTAGGTCATCTCTTCACTCTGTTGGTTTTTTCCTTTGCTATGTAGAAGATTTTTAGTTTGATACAATCCCACTTGTTTATTTTTTCTCTTGTTGTCTCTCTGTGTGTGTGTGTGTGTGTGTATACTATATATATTTACACACACACACATATAGCCATATAGCGTGTGTGTGTGTGTGTGTGTGTGTGTGTGTATATATATATATAATCACACACACACACACACACACACACATATGTGTGTGTATATATATATATTTACACATGTATGTGTGTGTGTATATATATATATAATTTCTATTTGGTTCGCTTATCTCTTGCTTGCCACAACCAGTATCAAGATCTCAAGCTAGTTTTTATGTCAGCCTTCCCTTATAGTTTGTCATTAAGGTTGCTCTTGTTTTCAACAATGATACCAGTCCTGGCATTTTACATGCTCAATTCTAAATCAGGACCACTTTCTCCAGCAGTTAAGCTGCTGCTCCTTATGACCTGCCACATTTCCGGAGATAAACCATGGCGGGGAGCTGGAGGTGGATGTGGTAGAACCCCAGGCTAAAATGCCACAGACTCCCAACATTCTTCTGAGGTTTGTCAGTTTGTCTTGAATAGATTCTTCTCAATTTGTTTTATGCCCTTGGCTAATTTACAGAGTTCTGTAATGGTAGGTTTTGAAAGTTTTGTCCAGTTTTATTATTGTTTTCTTGTGTAAGGATTTTCCAAGGTCTTCATTCAGAATTTACTGAAGTCCTGCCCTTGATCATTAATTTTTACCTTTCTTCTTTTTTAATATAATCATTGGAAGCTATAAATTTTCATGTAAGTATTTCTGTAGCTGTAGACATATAGATTTAGATATATTGTACTTTGATTATCAATCAGTTCTAAATATTTTCTAATTTTTCTTTGATTTATGGGTCATTTATAAGTGTGTTGATTCATATCTAACTAAGCATTTTCTAGATATTTTTAAATTATAGTTTTGTAATGTAATGTTGTTCTGTCAGAGAACAATCTCTATATGTTTTCAATCTCTTTTAATTTATTGAAACATATTGTGGTCGACTATATGGTTCTTTGTGGTGAATTTTTCACACGTAGTTGAAAATAATGTGTATTTTCCTGTTTTGAGATGGGGTGTTCTATAAAAGTTAATTGGAGCAAACTGGTGATTTGTGTTATTCAGGTCTGCTATATTTTTAATGATTTTCTGTCTACTTGTTCTATCAATTATTAAAAGAAGTATGTTGGTGTTTCCAACTCTAATTGTAATTCATCTATTTCTCCTTTCATTTAAGTCAGATTTTGCTTTATGTACATTCAATCTCTATTTTTAGCTGTATGCACATTTAGGATCATTATGTCTTCTTGGAGAATTTACTCCTTTATCATTATATAACATCCTTTTTAGCACTGATAATATACCTCGTTAGGAAGCCTACTTCATCTGATATTAGTATAACTACTCAATCTTCCTTTTCGATAGCATTTGCATAGTGTATCTTTCTCCATACTTTTAGTTTTAACCTATGTCTTTATACTTCAGGTTGTTTTGGTGTATACATACATAGTTTCTTAAATAGGCATTTTAATAGTTTTTCATTCTAGCTGAGAATTTCTTTTCATTGTAATTTTTAGACCATTTACATTTAACATAGTAATTAATGTGGTTGATGTAATTCTACTTTCTTGCTGTTTTGTTTTCAATTTTTTCCATCAATTATTTGTTTCTTTTTCTCTCTCTTTTTTTTTTTTTACCGTCTTTTGTGTGGAGGATTATTGTTTTAGTATTGCAATTTGTCTCCTTTTTGGCTTATTAGCTTTATCTCTTAATTTATTATTATTTTTTACCATTTGTCCTCAGGTTGACAATATGCATCTTTGACTTATCAAATTCCGCCTTCAAATACAAGAGAATGAACAGGTTCATTTGTTCATTTTCCATCTCTCATCCTTTGTGTTATTGTTTTCATAGGTTACAATTCTAAAAGACATTGTTATTATTTCAAATAGTAAATTATATTTTAAAACTTATTTTTAATAAACACAAATAATATTTACACTTTTCGATGTACAATTCTTTGAGTTTTGACAAATGTATAAAATCATATAACCATCACTCAAATAACTCAAATAGTTCTCAGCTCTATGTGAGCTCTAGGTAGTTGTTACTGGATTTGCCTAATGGAGTTTCATTCTATACATGTGTGGATTAATATTGAGCCAAAGACTCAAGAAGACCCCTATGCATATTTCTGGAAATCTTTTTTTCTGACTAGTTCTCCCCTCTTCAGTTCTCCAACCCTCAAATTCTAGCATTTCAAGCATCCTCTAACTCAATTCTCTGCCTTCTCAGCCCCATGGTCCAGAAGGTGTTTTTAAGCACAAAACAGTCATAGGGTGCACCTCATTTGTTTTACTTCTCTGAGGGATCACAATCCTTTGCTCCAGTTTCCCAGTGTCTGAAAACTGCCATTATCTATGTTTTTAATTGTTTATGGTGGGAAATTAATTTAAAATATTACGTTTAGAGTGTGGACCTCAGACATTTTCTTTATTCTATATTCACACCCTAGGTGATCTTATCCAGTCCCATTGATTTAAATAATATTTATATCTTGACATCTACAAAATGTATTTCCCCAGCCTCGACCTCTCTCCTCAACTCCAGTTGAATAAAGTCCACTGCCATATTCATTTGAATGTTTAATGGATGTCTGAAGCTTCACATATTTAATACTAGTTAGTCTTCATTCCTCCTTCCCTTCCCTCCAAGCATTCTCATACTCCACTATTCTCCATTTAGATAAGTGACAACTCCATTCTTCTAGTTGTTCAGTCTATCCTTGATTCTTTTCTTTCTCTAACACCTCACATTTAATCCATCAAGAAGTTCTTTTGGCAATACCACTCAGATTATATATAGAATCCAACCGCCTTCTACCACTGCTACTAAGCCGACGAAGCTCACATTATCTCTTATGATATTACCATAATAGCCTCTTAACAGGTCTTCTTGCTTCTATCATTGTACTCCCTACATTCTGTCTCCTCAGAGAGGCCAGTGATTTTGTTAAACTATAAGTCAGATAACGTCATATCTCTTCTCAAAAATTTCCATGGCTTCCCAAATCATTCTCTTTCCTGTTCATTCCATCTTAGCAGGGCCAGAACTAGACTGAGGCAGAAGAATCATCTAGGGCACAAAATTTAAGGAGGAACTCACTCTCAGGGTTGTGTGAGTACCTAACCCTTGTCCTGGCCCTGTACTCTAACCACATTAACCTCCTTAATATTCTTCGTAATTACTAAGAATACTTTGACATTGGGTCATTTGCATTTGATGTACCCACGGCTTTGAATACTTCCCCCACCCCCAGTACTTGCAAGTTTTGCTTACACTCTTCATTCAGGTTTCTATGAAAAGGTCACCTTATCAATGAGTTTTTCCTTTATACTGTTATTCTGTCATTCCGTCTCTTAACCCTGCTCTAGTTTTCTTCTTAGCACTCACCACTAATATGTTATATATTTGTTTATTACCTATATCTATTATAAGAATGCAAGCTCAATGAGAGAAGAACTTTTATTTATTTGATACTGTGTCCCCATTAATTAGAATAGTGCCTGGCCCATAGCAAGCATTCCATAAATTATTTGTTGAATGAATATGTACGGCCCTCTATTTTGTACTTATTTTCATTCTTTCTTGCAAATATCATATACCTAGATTATTTTTAAACCAATTTTATGGCTTCTGTCTTTTAAAGAGACAATTGAGGTTGTCCATACTTTGTATAATGTTTGATACACTTGATTTAATTTTTACATATTATTTAATACATGTTATTTAATAAACATATTATCTACTTTACATTGTTGTTCCCTATTTTCTTTTCCTCAAGTTTTATTATTTGATCATGCAATTGATTCAGTTTTTCCTTTTGTTAATTTGTGAATGCTAATGTTTTACCATTTTTTCCTTAATGGTTACCTCAACTTTCAGACATGTATGCCTCCAGTGTTATTTGAAAACATGATTTTCCCCATTAGGATTCACTGGTCTTCCAATATTTTTATTTAGAATATTGTCTTATTTATTTAGAATGCTTTAACTTTTCTCCCTCTTCTAAATTCATGCCTTCTTAGATAAGACCTTTAGAATGTTTTTACTTCTCTGTTCCTATTCCTTTGCTATCCATAACTCTCATTTTTCATAGATGATGTAGTTCTTTTAGTACTAGACATTAGAGTTTCCCTATAAATATGGGTCTTCAGTTTCAAGAGTCATTATTTAACAATTATGTTACCATTCCCAGAAAGTCTATTATTACCCACTTAGATTTAACTACTGTATTTCACATGCAGACTTGTTTTCTTTTTTTCAGCTCAGGGATTGTTCTTCCATTGTTCGATTAATTTGGTTATTTTCCATATGCTTTATTTTCTCCTTCTAGAGCTGGAATTATTCACATATTTGGCCTTCTTCATTTATATATCAGTGGAAAGCCATACCATAGAGCTCTTAGACATTAGTCCCTAGGCATTTGAGCACCTCACAGTAAAAAGTGCAGCACCAATTCTTTTCATTATAATTATCGCAGTATCAAAAGCACCCAGGCTACAGGTGCCATGTGACCCAGGTGAGGCAACTAGTTTAAAGCTGTTAGTGGAGAGAAAGTGAGCCTTGTTCAGATAGCCATCTCTTTAGGGTGGGGCTGTCAAGCATTTAAATGGCAGTTCATTTGAGGGAGCAATGTTTTCTTTCTTCTAAAAGTGTGGAGGGGCAACATATTTTTCTTCTCTTTTCCTATTTCTTCCGCATGTTTGTTTGGAATCATAAGAGTACTATTATCTTGGTGTACTCAGAACCTCTAGCCTTCTCTCCTGCTACTTCTTTTGTAGACTCTTTCCCCAAAGACCCTGAAAAAAATAAAGTGTGGTTTGAGGTTCTTTAGAAGAGGCTTAGCTAGTTTATATCTCTTTCTTTGTTCATTTATCCATTCATTTATTCAAAAATATTTAGAACTTACTTCATGCCAAGCACTATTGTAATTGACTAAGACAGATATGGTCCTTATCTTCATCACTTTTACATTCTATTTTGAAGAAAGAATCTATAGGTAATTTCATATAGCTATAAACGACATAAGAAGACTGTGGAATGTTTATGGTGAGTACTGGGATAAGAATGTGAGTCAATAAGATCTTGGAGAGGAGACTGAGAGTGTGAGAAGGAAGCCTGGGGGAAAATCGAGGGAAAATTCTTGATCATAGAAACCCTTGTCTACCACTACACAAAGGTAGGAAAAACAAACAGGGCATACTATTTTGCAGAAATTCATGTCAAATTTCAAGAACAATTTGAGGCTTAGATAAATCTAATCGAGAATAAATTATACTCTTGACTAGGTAGAGTAAACTCTCATACCAATATTTGACAAATCTCAGAAGAAAGAACCCAGGCACTCCAGCTAAGGCAGTGCACAAATCTCAACTGAGCTTTCCACTTGCTTTCCACCTGCTCCCAAACTTAGAAATAAAAAAAGCCATGGGCCTCAGAACTATTGAATTAGAATCTTGGGATGAGGCCCAGGAATTTGTATTTCAACAGGCACTCCAGGTGACTCTTACTATGTAAGTTAAAGTTTGAGAATCACTAATCTAGAATATAACACATAAATGGAAAGAACTTTAAGTTGCCAACATTATATTAGTACAAAATAAGGTCTAGAATAGGTAGAATTGTCCATGGTAAGACATAAGCAAGATAAAACAGAAATAGCACAACAAATATTCAAACACAGTGTAGAGGAAAAGTAATCAAAAGAAGAACTAAATCTGAAAGAAAATATGTGACAAACACTGAATGTCATTTCCTCATCTTCCATGAATAATAAAAATCCTATTTTTCACTGAGACATATAGTTGTACAATTAGAAAACTACATTTCTCAGCCTTTGCTGAAGCTATAAAATTGGCCACAAAATTAAGTTCTGGCCAATGGGATATGTGGAAAAATGATATGCTTCACTTTCAGATCCTCCTCTTGAAAGGAACGAGTGTACTCCCCTTACCATTTCTCCTTTCTCACTGCCTATTGACATGATAGTGGTAACTGGAGATGCCAGTTTAGATACAGACATAAAGCTACACAATATGTCCTACCAGGCCCACATTACCCTACCTCTGAACTGTAATGTGAAATAGAATAAATTTCTATCTTGTTTAAGCTACTGTATTTTGGGGTCTCTTTGTTACAGCAGTTTAGCATATACCCTAATGAATACACCATGTGAATTCAATAAAACAAGGACTCAAAGACAAATTATAAAACAAGAGGATGGGATGAAAAGGCAGAGTGCAGAATTCAGGAATTAAATCAAAGAGCAAAACATATTCCTGCAGAATTAATAACTAGGAAACTGAAAATAATATTTTAAAATGGTTTAAAATATAATTAATATAAAGACCTGAGATATATTCACTCAACAATTGTTTTGCGGACACTTTCTTCTAGACACTGTTCTAGGTTACAGATATTGGAGGAAAGAATTTCTAGTTTGTACTTCAGACAAAGGAAACAGTATGAGTGGAAACCTTGAGGCAGAAAAAAAGTTGGTGTTTTTATTCACTATAGGAATGAAGTTGGTATAACTAAAGCTGCGTAAGCAAGAAAGAAATATGTGAGATTAAGATGGAAAATTTGGGAGGGACCAGATTATGTAGGGCCTCTACGGACAATGACAAGAATTTCTATTTTATTTTAAGATAATTGGGAAGCCGCTGGGATATTTTAGGTGAGGGAGGAGCATGATCTAATTTTGTGTTTTTAAAGATCATTCTAGCTGTTATATGAGGAAAAGATTACAAGGGGACAAAAGTGGAAGCAGGGAAACCTATTGCTCACTTTCCTTCCGCTAACAACTCCAAAGTGAACAATGATTCTAAACTAGGAGCTAGAGCTACATGGATTTCAGAGATACTTTCACAGTGCAATCAACAATACTTAGTGAAAGCGTATGTAGGAGGTAAAGGAGAAAGAAGTCAGAGATAATTCTCAGGTATATGACCTAAGCAGCTTGATAAATGTCATTTACCAAAATGGGGAAGACTGGAAGAGGAACAATTTAGGAAGGGAAAGGATACCAATAGTTCAGTTTTGCATGTATAAGTTTGAAGTGCTTATGAGGAATTATCTAAGTGATGTCTCAAAAAAACTGTGTAAGATATGAAGCTCAAAGGAAAGGTCTGATCTGAAGATATAAAACTGGGAGTCCTCAGCATATAGTTGGTAATTGCAGGCAAAGAACCAAATGAGATCATCTGGGGTTAAAATATAGTATGAGAAAATGAGAGAGTTCAAGCCCAATCTCCAAGGAGCTTTCAACATTTAGAGTGGGGTGCGGGGTGGGGGAGGGGCGGATTTCCAAATAATATTGGAAGGGGGAATCCAGAAAGGTAGGAAAGTAAGCCAGAAGAGTGTGATGCATGGAAGGCGGAAGAAGAGAGTGTGTTTCACTAAGTAAATGCTGCATGCAGAGGTCAAATGAGATGAGGATTGGACAGTGATCACTGAATTTAGCTATAAAGAAGTCTTTAGTGGGAGCTGCCTTAGCTTGCAGATGGTTAAAGTGGTATATAAGTGGTTTTAATGGTAAGATGGCTGGGAGCCTGCAACCCTTAGGAGAAATCCTAGCTCTTTATTTCTCTCCTGTCCTCTTTCATACATGATATCTTGGCCTAGGGAAAGCATCTAGGTCAGCTTAGATCTAGGTACTTAAAAATATTCTTCTTTAACCCATTTATCTGGCACTGGAAGATGTGGCCTTTAATGTTACTAGAAGGTAATATAGGAAGTTTACGTTTGAGCTTAGAAGGAAGCCACTTAAGAGCCTTTAGATGTAAACAAACAAACAAACAAACAAACAAATATTTTCTATGTGACTCAGACAAACCTACTAGTTTCTTTTAAGATTAGGGTCCAAGTTCTTAGTTAACAATAAGCATTTTTTGTTTGTTTTGTCTTCTTTGTAGCTTTATCTACCTCAGGGACTTCATAGAGAAGAAGATAGTTGAGATAAGTCAAGATTCATATGTATTTTCCTGGGACTTCCTATCAAAATATCATCTTAACAATTCCCTATTTCAGCTTCTTACACGACCAAGCTACCAATTTTAATTACTCATTACTTGACAACTCCTGTCTTGCTCCAAATCTATACTTGTACTCATATTAAAAACCTTCTTAATAGTCATATATTCTCCTCTATAGTAATAGTGTGATAACCTTAAACTTCAATCCTGTGCTTGTCACCTTCCTCCCTTCACCCTATCTGCTGCCAAACTCCTCCCGCCCAAATTGACCGTATACCAATTTTTATAGCTTAACACTTTCCAGATGTCGGACTTTGTATAACTATCTGGCTGAACTTTCCTGTATCATGTACATTGAATCTGCTATTTAGTACTTAATCTTATGTTAATGAATGTATCTAGGCTTCTGTTACCAATCCTTCCCCATGTGGTCTGTGTAGATTGACCAATTTATTACATTTTAGCCTCATTTCTCATAACCATAGAAATAAAATTATAACCCATTGTGGTTCCAGTTGACTTTCTAAAGAATAAGATGATTTCATTTTGAGAGGTGCATATTTTTCTCTTTTAAATATATTTGTCCCTAGCATTTCTTCAGGTCAATATTAGCATCTCTACTGTTTGCTTTTTGTGATAAGATTTCATTCACTTTACTATAGAGGCTACATAGATTTGGGGACAAGAACTTTTCCCGTCTACAAAATAACCTAATAGAATTATAAAAATTTTAAAGATATTATTTATATACAATAAAAGTTATCGATTTTAAATGTATGGTCAGATTAATTTTGGTAATTGTATACAACTGTGTAATCACCATACACATAGCCATGTTTGGGAACCACTGGTACCTCTAGGTACATTTCTTAACAATTTTTCTCAGGTGCTTTTTATACACACTACAATTTGAGCACCACCGACATTTTTATTATTGTCGCCTGGCCCAGGGTTACTTTGCATCTGATCTTCTTTCTCTCTTTCTTTCTCATAGGCTGTTGATGTGTTGTGGGGGGATTGGTTTCCCAGCACCCACAGATAGTCAACTTTTATTTTTCTGCTGATGTTATCATAAGCAGAACCACACATTCAGGTGGTATGTACTCAGAATGGAAATTATCATTCTGTTTCACTTGGCATAATATTAATGAGGTTTAGTGCTTCCACAAACTCATGTCCTGAAGTTCGATGCCAAACAGAAATGCTTTTTTTGTCTAAACCACTGTTTGTAACTCAATAGCTATAGGTTTCACTGTGACCTAATACTCCACATGGCAAAGATACACCTATAATAGATAACTAAAGGTACTGAGCAGAATTATTACTTCTTATTTTAGAAGAAAGCAAGGACTTTTGAATTAGATTTTCAAAACTATGCCCCGGGTTTCTGCACTAATATATGATACAGAGCAAAACGACAATGTGGGTCAGCAATTTTCTGAGATGCGCAAAGGCTGTTTAGCATCATCACAGTCTCCTCCCAGTATAGAGTGAGTTGGAATAGTGAGTAGTGAGTTAGAATCATTTTCCATAATAAAAATTATTCTGGAAATGAGGAATACTTATATATTAGAGCCATGGGATCTAATCCTGACTTTGCTACTAACTCACTGTTCTGTGTCTCGCTTTCCTTATTTTACAATAAGGACAATAAATTAAACAGTCTCTGAGGGCCTTTCAAACTCTGAAATTCTATGAACCTGTAATTCTCATCACTTTTCTCCTCCCAAACTGTGTGGAGGAGAAGAGAGCTGGATTGCTTTTACTCTTTCAGCTTAACAATTAGCTCTTGAGTTGATTAATGCTCTGTTGGCAACTACTGTATCTTAGTGAAGATGATTTAGTATTTTAGCAGTTGTTGGAGGCTTATAAATGTGCCAGCTTGGTATATTGAAATTATTAAGGTTTCTAAAGGTACTTCAAACTGGCCTTAATTAATTAAAGGCTGGATAGATGCAGTCCAAGGTTAACCACTTAATAAATTGGCAACCAAATAAAAAATGGAATCAAACATTTTGAGCAGCTTACTGGAAGGGATCTGGGCTATCCACCAAGAGATTCTGTAGCAATGCTGGCAGCAGGGTGGGTCATTTTCAAGCTCCTGACTCATTGTCACTATACCTTTTCACCTAAGACTAAATACAACCCCCCCCAAAAAAAACTGCATGGTATTGCTTCATCTGTAGCAAAATGGTTATGTTAGTGTCCACAAACTAAAAGAAAATCCCCAAACAAAATTTGAATAGTCGAAGCAAGAACTAACTCCAATTTACTGTGTATTTGAACATAAGAATATCATAAAGGAGGACAATAGTGATAGTTCTTAGGTATGTAAAAAGTCCTTTGCTATTTCTCTGAACTGGTATTTATGTTGGAAACTAGAATAAAAGTAAAGACAAGCTGCTTAAAAAAAAAAGGTGTCATAAAGTAAGATGATTTGATCCTAGAAGACTAGAGAGTGATGAGTTATTGAAGATCTGAAATCAAGAAGAATTAAGGGTTGGCCATGAACCTAGTGAGTAGATTAATTTAGGAAAATTTCTGTTTTCTGAGAAACTAAAAGAATAATTATTATCACCCAAGGTGTCATAGAGCTGTATTTGTAAAAACCTGAGAATTTTGTTGTCACGTTATAAAACCAAGAAATACATTAAGCAGTTACTTTGTTCTCAACTCTGTGCTGTGGAGAACACAAGAAAGAAATGAGATTCCTGCCTGAGAGTACTTACAAAGAGAGAATGATACAATGGAAAGAGTTATAGACAGAGAACCAGAGATTTGGAGTCCACCAGCTTACTCTCTGACTTTGGTCAAGGGAGTTCTCTCTGAGATTCAGATTCCCAGACTACTGAAATAGGATTCAATGAGATAATATGTGAGAGCCTTTCAGAAATTATGAAGAGCTAGTAATATGCAGTCAATGACAATACAGTCACTAATGACTGAAGGTAAAAATGATGTAGTAAAAAAGTATACTTTGATAGTCTGAAAAACCTGATTTCTAATCTATTTTCACTTACTAGCTATGTAGATTCGGAGAAGTTACTTAACCTCTATGAGCCTCAGTTCTCCATTGTAAAATTAGGATAATGACAACAATAAATGCTTACCTCATAATATTATTCCTTGTCACATAGTAGGTATTTGGTAATGGTAGCCTTTAAAACGCACACACAAAATGAGTAAAGTAGGAAACTGTATGGTATAAGCTGTAAAAGTAAATGAATGAGACCAAAATTCCACGTCAAAATATACTGTGAACAAAGTTGCCATGAGAGTAGAAATAACTGGGAGTACGCCTTTTATGTGGTGACAATAGGCCTTTAAAAGGATATTATTGTATATTTTAAGAAATTGTGTCAGATTAAGGCAGCAGCATTAGAGGCACATATGAGAGTTGTTGAGGAAGTAAAATCTATGAGTTGATGACTCACCGCCAAGTGAAAACATGGCAGTGAGGGAGGGTGACTCATGTTGTTGGCTTAAATGATTCTATAGATAAAAGTACCTCTTATTCACTCACCAGAAATTTATTGATGGCCACTATGTACTAGGTTCTGAAAACTGGGTGATGAGCTAAACAGGCACAGTTATTGTCCACATGTATGTTACAATCTGCTAGAGGAAACAGAATGTAAACAAAATAAATGAAAAATGTAGTCCTAAACTATGATAAGTGTTAAGAAAGAAAAATACAGAGGGTTATGTCAAATTGTGCCAGAGAGACATGATTGTGAATTCAAGGAGATGACGAGGTTTTGAGTGAAAAACAAAATGATGACTTCATTTATTGAACATGTTAGGTTTTGAAGGATCAATGGGAAACACAATTGAAGATATCCAGAAGGAATGTGAATATAGAGATTTGGAGCTCAGAGTAAGATCTATGTAGCAGGCATTAAAATAAATTTTATTCAGATGATTATTGGAGTTACAGAATTACATGAAGTCACCTAAAAACAACCTATAGAACAGGGGGCCCCAGAGAGGTTGGGGATGTATTGGATATACAGTGTTTTTGCTTTTAATTGGATTTGAATGTCTTTGGTTGGGGTACACACTCTATAATTCAAACACAGCCCTCATCATTCCCTATTTTCTTATACATGAACAATTTCAACTTCAACTTTATAAATTGTTTTTACCTGTTTGGCCTCTGAAAACATTTGCATTTTCAATTTCTGATGTAGCAAGAAAAGCAGTGGGCTTCCTCACATTTAACATTTAAAACAAATTTTAACCTAACAAAATATTTTAAATGTTATTTTAAAATTATCATATAGGAAAAGGACATTTTTCTATTTTAATGTACAGTTCTATGAATTTTAACATATGTATAGACACATGTAATCACCACCACAATCTGGACACAGAACAGTTTCAACACCCCCAAAAACTCCCTCATTCTACCACTTTGTAGTCATCCCCTCCTCTACCCATAAACCCTGACAATCTATTCTCAGTCCTGATAGTCTTGCCTTTTCTGAATGTAATATAAATGAAATAATGCAACATGTAGCCCTTTGAGACTGGCTTCTTTCATTCAGCATCATGCCTTTGAGAAGCATCCAAGTTGTTGTGTATATCAATAGTTTGTTATTTTATTCTGAGTAGTATTCTATTGTATGTCTGTATTACAGTTTGTTCATGCATTCATGCATTGAAGCACATTTGAATTCTTTCCAGTTTGGGGCAATTCTTAATAGAACTGATATAAACATTGGTGTTCAGACATAAGTTTTTGTTTTTCTGGGGTAGAAACTCAGAAATGAGATTGATGGGTCGTATGATAAGTCTATGTTTAACTTTACAGGAACTGCCGAAGCATTTTCCAGAGCAGTTGTAACATTTTTCGTTCCTTCTAGTAATGTATAAGAGTCCCATTTGCCCACATCCTTGTCAGCACTTGGTAATGTCAATATTTTTTAAAATTTATTTCTTTCTATAAAAGTAAAAGATGCATGTGTTTTTTTAAAAAATAAATATACCAGAAAGATTAAAAATGTAAATTAAAATTTCCCCTATTCATGAGAAAACTGTTAATGGTTTCAAGTGTATCCTTTCAGAAATATTTAACTTATTCATGGGTATGTATGGACATTTACAGCTATCCTTTTTCTACTTTTTTAAATTTATGGTATTATAAGAGAATATGGTTCCGTACATAAATGTACGTTGTACATTTACATCTACGATCCATTTTGAGTTAATTTTTGTATAAGTGCAGGGTTAAGGTTGAGGGTTTTTTTCTTGTTTGTTTTATTTTGTTTGCATATTGACGTCCAATTGTTGCAACACCATTTGTTGAAAAAACTATCTTTACCCCATTGAATTGCTTTTGCACTTTGGCCAAAAATCAATTGGCCATATTTATGTGGGTATATTTCTGGGCTCTTTATTTTTCTCCATTGATCTATATTTCTATCTCTTTGCCAATGTCATGCTCTTTTGATTATTGCACCTTTACAGTAATTCTTAAAATAAGGTAGTATGATTGCTCCAACTTTATTATTCTTTTTACTAATTATTTTAGCTACTCTAGTTCATTTGTTTCCCTTATAAAATTTAGAATCAGCTTGTGTATATCTTTAGAAGACTTTTCCTGGAGTTTTTATAAGAAATGCATTAAATTTATGTAGATAAATTTGAGTAGAATTGATATCTTTACTATGTTGAACCTTCCAATTCATTAACATGGTATGTCTCTCCATTTATTCAGGTCTTCTTTGATTTCTTTCATGAGCATTTTAGAATTTTGAGCACATAACTCCTACACATTTTGTTATATTTACATTTAATTAATTCACTTTTGGGTGGTTATCATAAATGATATTATTTTTAACTTTTGATTTCCAATTGTACATTGATAATTTATAGAAATATGATTAATTTTGTGCATTGACTTTATAGCCTTTGATCTTGCTAAACTCACTTATTAGTTCTATGTGTTTTTTGTAGATTATGTTTATATATCAGTGAGTTCAATTTCCTAACACTTTGTGTTGATTTTTGCCTTTATGTTCCTAAGGGATATCAGTGTGTTGTTTCTGGTAATTTCTTATAATGTATTTTTCTAGTTTTGGTATCAGAGTACTTTCTCCCTAAGATCATGAATTGGGCAACGTTGCCAACTCTCACAATTCCTATGTAACATAGTATTAGAAAAGCTAGTCAGCGCATAAGGGGAGAAAAGTAGTAATAAGGATACTAATTACAAAGGTAGAAGTAAAACACTTTATTCACAAATGATTAGGTCTTAAAGAATCTACATAAAATTATATTTGAACTAATAAGATCACAAGACATGTCAATATACAAAAATTAATTGTATTTCTAGTAATTAATTGTATTGTACTAAGCAACAAACAATTGGACATTGAAATTTTAAAATGCCATTTACAGAAGTATATAAAATGTTAAACGTGAATGAATAAATTAAATAAAATATGTGCAAGATCTGTACACCTAAATGTACAAACTATTGTTGAGATAAATAGAAGATATAAATAAATGGAGAGATATACCATGGTCATGTATTGGAACACTCAATATTTTCAAAATATTGTTAGTTTTCTATTGTGGAAAAAATGACCACACATTTAGGGACTTAAAACAACATAAATTTATTATCTCATAACTTATGTGAATCAGGAGTCAAGGCACGAGTTAGTTGAATCCTCTGTTCAGGTTCTCACCAGGTTGGCTGAAGTCAAGATATTGGCTAGGGCTGTGATCTTATCTGAGGTTTAGATTCCTCTTCTAAGTTCACTGGTTATTGGAGAATTCAGTTCCTTGCAGCTGTGGAACTAAGGATCAGAGAAAGAGTCAATGATCAGTCCTCTGAAACACTAGAGCAAATGGATAAGTTGGAGCTTTTCACGGTAATCTGAGAATCCAATGACATCCTGACACTAAAGTAGGACTATAAAGTGGAAGCTCATATAAAGTTCTATCGGAATCTTTTGCCTTTGTGTAAGCTATCACCTCTTTAGGACCTAGCATCTGACAATGTATTTGGGTCTGCTCTTGGTCAGCAGTGTCAGCAGTAGGAAAGAAGAGGCAGATACTGAGCAGAGGAAAGCAGTGACAAACTAGAATCTATCAGGCACCTCTGCATCTATCACTATATCTGCAGCTGATTTGTATTTTTCAAAGATGGCTGCAACAATATCTTCCATTTCATATGCTCTTCTGCAATGTGACCTTACCATTCCCCCATCAAGAGGCACAGTCTATTTCATTGAATCTGGGCACTACCTGTGACTACTTTCACTAACAGAATATAGTGCAAATGAAACTATGCCAGTTCAGGGCACAACACTTACCTGGCATAAAAGCATCTGATTCCTGCCTCTTGGAACACTCACTATTGGTACACACTGTTGTGGAATCCAGCTTCCATGCTGTTGAAACCCAAGCCATATAGTGAGGATATATGTAAGTGCTCTAGTCCACAGCCCCAGCTGAGCTCCCAGCCAACAGCCAACCATGTGCATTAAACCATCTTGGGTGTCCGGTCCAGTTGATTTTTTAGATAAATTCAGCTCTGGATACCATCTGACTGAAGCTGGGAGACCTCAAATGAGAACCACTCAGCTGAACCCAGTCAACCCACAAAACCATAAAGAGAATAATACATTTTTTTCAGCCACTAATTCTTGTGATGACCTGCTATATAACAATGGATAATCAGAACAGAACCTGATCTTGAAGACCATCCAAGGATTATAGCCATTGCTTCACTTTCACCTCCCAAATCCCACACAGGCTCCTCTAACATGGAACTGTTCAAATAAAGGAATTCTGGGAAATATAGTTTCCAGCTCCACAAAGTTGACAGTAGAGCACTGATATATTTAGCTTAGCTGTGTAACTTTGGCTATTGGAATGATTTCGATTTGACATGATATGAGTGGAAGGGTTAAATGTGCTCATGTGTTGGCTTGTTCTTGCACTTTTGCCATCTGCCATGAGAAGAAACTGCCCTGGATAAGTTCTGGTGTGGTCACATAATGCATGGGTACAAGACTAATCAGAGAGATCACTTCGTAAATCATATAAATGTCTACTATGCTGTACTCCTGAAACTAATATAAAATAATATTGAATGTCAATTCTAATTGGAAAAAAAAGAATATAGAGGAGTCTTAGCTTATAAATGCAAGAAAAATGGTAGGATATCATCATCTTGAAACCTATAATGAAATGACAGTTAGAGGCAAAGATCATCAATAATTACCAAAATTTTTAGGTGAAAAGTATTGAATGCATTTATAATGGATATATCAAGTTAACAACACATGAACAAACTAATCACTGTTAACATCACGAAAAAGAGAGACAACCAGATATTATGTGTCTCCTGATGTGATGCAATAGGAAGTACAAAAAAATCCACCATTTATAATTTATTATTGCTAAAATTTTAATATAAATCTGATAAACCTCTATACCTACCTACAGAAAATACAGGGGTCAGAGGAACTGATGAGTGGGGGTACCAGTTAATGAGTTAGGGAAGCTTGCAAGAGGTTAAATAATACCATGGGGAAGGAGCATTTAGCACAATCCAGAATGTGGGAAATTTTACAGGACAAAACTGATACCTTCTACAAATACACTGAAAGGAAGAAGAGAAATAGAATCTATAGATTAAAAGAGATTAGAGAGACATATCGATCAGCTCCAACATATATGCATCGCTTGGATCCTGATTCAAACAAATCGATTATAAAAAATGTAAGAGACAACCAGGGATATCTGGACACTGAATGGATATATGATGATATTAACGAATACTTGTTATCTTTGGATGCAATAATAGCTTTAGATGCAACTAAGGAATAGTTGTTATCTTTAGATGTGGTATTATAATTATGTTTTAAAATTAGTCCTTATCTTTTAGACACATACTGAAATATTTATGGATGGAATGATTCATCTTGGTCTTGTATCAAAATGGAGGGCAGTGGGTTGGGAGTATTGATGAAAAAAGATTGGCTAAGAGCCTAGGTTTCTTCATTTCTAAAATAGATATAACAATAGTATCTACCTCAAAGGTTGTGTTAAAATAATATATGCAAGTGTCAATCAATTTCAGCCACTTTTATTATTATTGTTATTATTTCCACTTCTTAACAATAGGCTTCTGGTTTGGAATATTAAGGGTGTCTATTTTTGTGAATAAGATGATGAAATGTGGACTGAATGGTATTGTTGGATATTCATAGCAGATTCATTCATTAAATATTTTGCATACGTTTTATATGCAATTGTGTCCAAAGTGTTTTCATTCATAGATTGCTATCTGCCTGACAAGCCAAAGTGTGTTGCTTATTCAATGGTTTTGTCAAAGACTTGAGAATAAAGAAAGGAAAAAGAAAAATGCAGATGACATAAATCTTCAAGGGAATATCAGTTCCACTGATAAACATGTAGGGTCGAACCCAGTAAGATGAAAGTATTTTTTTCATAAAGTAAAATAATCTTAAATTAGATCTTTAAGTTTCTCTTATTCGACAGCCACTGAATACTATAATACTCTCACCAGTATCCCCAAAAAAATCATTCTATCTCTTAAACGTTGTTTTGAACAGAGGACTCTTTACTTCGTGAAGTAGACTGTTCAATTGTTGAACAACTATAACTGTACCTTACATTGATCCTAAATCAGCAACTTTGAAACTTTAAGACTTTCTCTTTTTCTGACTAGAGCTACACAAATCAATTCTCTTTCACCTTTTTCACCTTTTGCAACTTTTTGAATATTTGTAGACAGGATACTGCCACTCTGGAATCATTTCTTCTTCGGGCTAAAAATTCCTGCACTAATTTGATTTCCTGTCACCCACCTTATCCTCCGGACCAATTCCAGTTCAGTGGTGTTCTACTTAAAGTGTAGAGCTTAGTATTTTTGTTGCTGGGAAAGAACATCTACTATTGCAACTTGCCACTTTTGCATACATTGGAGAGATAATCTGGAGCAGTTGTTCCTCTTATGACCTCATATAATTAACCCTTGTGGTGTCTAATTAAAAATAAACACATATTAGGGCCCCTATGTTTCCCTGTGGAACTGTTCTAATTCATCTTTGTCCTCTGGCTACTATTTTACATAAGATAACCATAGGGCAGTTAATTTTGGAAACACATATGATAGAAACTTGCAGTTCAGTTTTTTTCCTTAATGTACTTTCAATCAGTCCTTCTGGTTATACTCAGTGATAATTTCCTTATACCAATTTATTCTGCCATCCCTTACCCTATGTAGGCAACACTGAAGATAAAACCTTAAAATGACATGGTCTAAGTTCACTCCATCCTCAGACCTGCCCAAATTTCCCCTCTGAAGCCAGATGACAGATATTTTCTTCAACCTGGGGGAAATCTTTGACTACTCTCTCGCAGAAATAGGACAAATCCAAGGGAGGTCACACCAGCATACCAGAGCCTGTATCTTCAGGCCCTTATAGACCCTTTGGTTATCAAGTTCTGACTTTTAAATAACCCAGAATTTGCTCTTTTATTATTAGGGTCACTAAATTCAGAGCTATTTTGTTCCTCTGTCTCTTTAAGGTAAGTCTCAGCTGATTCCCATAAGACTAAATAACTTCCAAATATTGGGGCTCCATCCTTGAATCTCTGTCTACACTTACTCATCTCCCTCAACCAGTCTTGTAGTGTTAGATACCATATATATGTTGATAATAAAAAAAAATGTATATCTCCTGTTTAAATCTTTCCCTTGAATTCTGCCATTCATGGTGTTAGTTTCATCCTAAGGCTGGCTTCCTTTAAACTCATAGGATGGCTGCTGGCACACATCAGGACTACATTATTCTTTGTTCCTATCTAGTAGAAAATAGACTGCGTTGTTTCCCACAGTCAAAATTTTATCAAAAGTTTTTTGTATAATAAATTTCTATCATGTAGTTTTCTCTTTTAATCTGTTAATATAGTCAATTACTTTAATACATTTTCTAATATTAAACCACTCTTGCATCTCTAGTATAAAACTGACCATTGGATTCAATTAATATTTCATGTAAGATTTAACATTTATATTCATAAACGAAATGGACGTCATTTCTTTTCACATAATTTATCTGGTTTTAGTATCATAATGATGGTCTCTTCAAAGAATAAGTTAAGAAGTATTCCTTTTTATCTGTTGCTTGGGAGAGTTTGATTGAAATTAGGATGATCTTGAAATTTAGTTGAACTTGCTTGTAAAACAATCTAGACCAGGTGTTTTCTTTGGAGGAATATTTTAAAATACTGCTTTAATTTATTTCATGATTCCAGGACTATTCAAAATTTTTATATTTTGAGGGGTCACTACCGATAAGTTTAGGTCAAACATTTTTTAATATTCACTTTTTTATTAAAATTATTGCGATAACATTGATTAATAAAATCAAATAGGTTTCAATAGGTCAAACTTTTTACTCATAATGTTGATATCTTTTATATTCTTCTGAATTATTTTTGTCTCCTTGACCTGACACTGTGAGAAACGTGTCGAAATCTCCCTCTATGTGGTAGATTTGTAAACTTCTTCCCATAATTCTATCAATTTGTGCTTCACATTTTTGAGGTTAGAAATATATTTAAAATTTGAATTAAACATTTGCCATTCAGTAATGATCCTCTCTATGCCTAATATCATTTTTGTGTAAAAGTCTTATTTTGTCGGAAGTTAATGTAGGCACATAATTTCCCTTTTCTTACTCTTTGTTTGATATTTCTTTTTTCCCATCCTTTTACTGATAAATCTTTTATTGAGCTAAGTTCTAAGCATTTGGTACTATTATTGTTGACTCGTAAGAATTACTTTTAACAATTTATGTGTAGCCTTCAAATTAGCAGATTTTGATCACTTACTCTTTAATTCTATATGGAAGTTAATTCAGAGAAATCCCAATTATGCAGTTGTCCCATGACATATGCAGACTAAACTACCTACATTCATTTGCAGAGTTAAGTTTATAATGATTTCTAATCGCTGAGGCTTGCTACAGGTACAGTTCATGTCACCAACCCCTCTGTTATTACATATTCCTGCATTTAAATGGTGGATTTGAAATAATGATACTACAGTGATTGTAAAGATTAAAAAAAACACCTTGAGTTACTTCAAGTCCATATTTTGTTTGACCACTTGGAGTTTTTATTTGTTTTTAAATTCAAAGCAGTGTAACAGAATATGAGCTGTGAGATAGAATATTTTTGTTTCATGAGTGAAAGTTTTAGTTCACACATGAAATATTTTACTGTTTGAATAATGTGCTTAAAATTGAAATTTAATCTTTTTAAAATTAATTATTGTTTTAAAACTAAAGAGGAAACCAAGAAAATAATGATTTTTTACATGTTATTACATGATTAGCATTGAAAATAATTTTGTAATGCAAAGGAAAAGAGCATTAAGAAACGATCTGCTCTAGGTAATAAATAGACTAGGTGTGCTACTGTTAGGCAATTTGTTCATTCTCTTTATAAGCTATTAGAAATTTCTCCTTGAGATATTCTGAAATTTCACTATCTCTAGGTGTGGAATTTTCCTTATGTCTCCTTAGGAGCACTGTCAATAAGAAGTTGTTTATCTTTAATTCTGGAAAATTTATCTACATTATTTCTTTAAAGTTGCCTCTTCTATTTTAATTTTTTCCTCCTTTCTGGAACTCCCATTACCCAGAACTAAGCGCATCTGCTTCTATCATGCATATCTATCACGAAAAATTTCTTCAATCTTGTTTATAATTTGTTAACCCACTCATTAACTTTATCCATTGTACTTTTTATCTCAGATGTTGTACTCTTTTTTCTTTATCCCAGATTTTGAACTTTTTTTTTATATAAAATATTTCTTTGTTCTTTTTTGAAATGTTTTTAATCACCTTTAATCACTGATATATTTAATTTATATACAGTGAATGTGCACATACTTTGGAGAGTTTTGACAAATGTATATAATCATTTAACTACCATCAATATCAAGATGTTGAACATTTCCATCACCCACAAAAGTATTCTCAAGCCCCTCCTCCCAACCCTTAGGCCCATCTGCTTTCTGTCACTGTAGTTTGCATTTGAATTCCATAAAAAGAGTCATCTAGAATGTACCTTTTTTATGTCTGGCTTCTTTCACTTAGCAGACTGTTTCTGAGAATCACCCATGTTGTTTTGTGTGTCAGTAGTTTATTCTTTTTTATTACTAGGAAGTGTGTTTCATTTATGGACATAGCACAATTTGTTTTTCTATTCATCTTTTGATGGAAACTTGGGTTGTTCTCAGGTTAGGGCTACTATGAATAAAGCTGATACAAATATTTAAGTACAAGTCTTCTTATGGAAATATGTTTGTTTTTATTGTATAAATACCTAGGAGTAGCATTACAGGGTTGTATGGAAATCATAGGTTTAACTTTACAAGAAACTACTGTACTGTTTTCCATAGTGGTTGTACCATTTAATGTTCTCACCAATAAGATGTGAGTTTCAGTTTCTCTACACTTTTACCAATATCGTTACACCCTTTGATTTTGACCATTCTACCGAGTATACAATAGTATCATGTTGTGATTTTATTTGTATTCCTCTGATGACTAGTTTTGTACAGGATCATTTTATGTGCTAATTGGCCATTTGCATATCTTCTTTTATAAAATGCCTGTTCAAATTTTTGGCCACTTTTCTGCAGGTTGTTTTCCTATTATTATTAATAAGTTTTGAGAACTCTTTCTATACTCTTGATACAAGTCCTTTATCAGATATCTGTTTTGCAAACATTTCACACAATCTGTGACTTGTCCTTTTATTTGGACAGTATATTTTAAAAAACAAAAAAAATTAATTTTGAGTGTAGTTTATCAGCGTTTTTTTCTTTTATGCCTCATGCTTTACGATTGCATCCTAAGAAATTTTACTTACCACAAGATTGAAAAGATTTTCTCTTATGTTTTTTTTTTTCTGTTGTCCATTTCAAGTGAATTTTTGTGTGGCATGAGGTGTCACTTTTCTTTTCTTTTCTTTTCTTTTTTGCATATGGATATCCAGTTGTCCTAGCACCACCTGCTATAAAGATTATCTTTTCTTCATTTAATTATCTTGGCAACTTTGTCAAAGATCCTTTGGCCATAACTGTGTGGGTCTATTTCTGGATGCTCTATTCTGTTCCATTGACCTATATGACTATCTTTTTGCCAGCACCAAATTATTTTGATTTCTGCTGCTTTTCAGTGAAGTCTTGAAATCGGGTAGTGTGAGTACTCACACTTTGTTATTTTAGAAAATTATTTTTGGCATTTAGATCCTTCGTATTTCCATATAAGCTTTAGTGTCGATTTATAAATATCTTTTAAAAACCTGTAGGGATATTGATCAACCTGAGTTGAATCGATGAATTAATGAAGAGAATTGACAGTTTGGTGGCTCTGGGTCTTCCAACCTACGATATAGTATATCTCTCCATTTATTTAAGTTTTCTTCAATTTCTGTCAACAAATTTGAAGGTTTAAATGTGCAGGTTTACATATATTTTGTTAAAGGTAACTTTAACTTATATTTTGGATGCTATTTTAAATGTAATTGCTTTCTATGTCAATAACCAATTCTCATCATCTAGTTTATAAAAATACAATAGACTTTTGTATGTTGGTCTTATATTTTGTGACCTCATTTACTTGTGTATTTAATAACTTTTTTTTGGAGATTCAGTAGGATTTTCCATGTACACAAAAATGTTACTTGTGAGTAAAGATAGTGCTGTGTTTTTCCTTTCCAATCTGTATGCCTTCTATTTATTTTTTAAGCATTTTATTTTATAATTAGTTTCAAGTATACAGTACATTGGTTAGACATTTAAATAGTTTATGAAATAATCCCCTGGATTACTCTATCACCCCTCTGGCTCTACACATAGCCATTATGTTACTGTTGACTACCTTCCCTATGCCGTACTCCCCATCCCCATGACCATCTCTCAACTACAAATTTGTACTTCTTATTGCAATGGCCATGATCCACAGTACACTGTTGAAAAGAAATGGCAAGAGTGGACATCCTTGCCTTGTTCTCACTCTTAAGAGTAAAATAGTAGGGCTTTTTTTTGTAAGCACTCTTTATTAGGTTAAGAAAGTACCCTTCAATTTCTTTTTGCTAAGAGTTTTCTTGATCATGAATTAGTCTTGATTTGTTCAAATGCTTTTTTAGTACCTCTTAAGATGATCATATGTTTTTTCTCCTTTATCCTGTTGATGTTCATTTTCACATATTATTACAACCTTGGAATCGACTCCACTTGGTTGTGATGCATTATCCTTCATATGTATTGCTGGATCCAACCTCCAAATATTTTGTTAAGTACTTTTGAGTCTTTGTTCATAAGGGATGTTGCTCTGTAGCTTTCTCTTCTTCTTATATCTTAGTCCAGTTTTAATATCAGGGTCATGATGGCCTAAAGATTACTTGAGAAGTATTCTCTCTTCTAATTTCTGAGTTTGTATAAGATTGATATTATGTCTTCCTTAAATGTTTCATAAAATTCATCAGTAAGGCCATCTGGTCCTGTAGTACTTTAAATTATAAATTCAATATCTTTATAAAATATAAACTTATTCAGATTTTCCCTTTATAGTCTATTTAGAAAATATAATTTTTCAAGGAATTTGTCAATTTCATCTACATTGTGAAATCTCTTGGCATAAAATTGTTCATAATATTTTATTATCCTTTTAATATATGTAAGATCTGTAGTGATGTTCCCGCTTTCATTCCTGATATTTATAATTTTTCTTCTCCTTTTTTTATCCTTGATTGCATTAATTAAGGCTTATGAATTTTTTCAAATAACTAACTCTTGGTTTCACTGATTTTCTCTATTGTTTTTCTGTTTTCAATTTCATTGTTTCCCTTTATTATTTCCTTCCTTCCACACTTTAGGACGAACTTGCTCTCCATTTCTTGTTATTAAGGTAGATGCTTAGGTTGTTGATTTAAATAATTTATTCTTTTCTAATATAGTAAGCACTCAGTACCATAAATTTCCCTTAAGTACTTCTTTAGCTACAACCCATAAATTTTAGTATGTCACAAATTTTAATATTTCGGTGAAAAATATTTTCTGATTTAACTTATGATTTCTTCTTTAACCCATGTGTTATATATAAATGTGGTTTTAATTCCAAATATTTAGGAATTTTAGAGTTAGCATATAGATTCCTAATTTAATTCCACTGTGGTCAGAAAACATACCATGTATGATTTCACTCCTTTTAAATTTATTGAGACATTTTATGGCCCCAAATATGGCTATTTTGGTAGATGCTCCATATACAGTTGAAAAGAATATGTATTTTGCTGTTGTTGGATCAAGTTTTCTATAAATGCCAATTAAGTCATGTCAGTTGATCAAGTTCTTCAAATAGTTTATATCCTTATGGTGTTCTGTCTACTTTCTCTATCAATTACTGAGAAAAGTGATGTGTTGAAATATCCAACTATAACCATGTTTAGTTTGCCTTTTGTTTGTCAATTTTTGCTTCATGCATATTCAATCCGTGTTGTTAGGCACATACACATTTAGGATTGCTACATCTTCCTAAGGAATTGACCTGTTTATCATTATGGAATATCTGTCTTTATTCCTGAAAACATTTCTTATTCTGAAATCTATTTTATATAATATTAAAATAGCCACTCCAGCTTTCTTTGGATTGTTTTCTGTATTGTATACCACTTGCCATGTTTCCTTTTAACCTATCTGTGTCTTTATAATAAAGTGAATCTTTCATACACAACATATAGTTGGGTCTTGGTTTTGTATCTAAGAGAGGAGAGAAAATATTTCTTTCTTTTTTGTAATATAAAGAACTCCTATTTGAAAGTCAAATAATGAAGTCGAATGAGTGTATTTTCCAAGATGAGTCAACACCGCCTGACCCAGCAGGATTTGAAAAATCACAGTAGGAAATAAGAAAGAATTAAAAGTACTTCTGGGCATTTTGACATTAAATGAATAATGCATGACTTTCAAGCAGTATGTAATACCAATTAAAATTTTTTAGTCAATGGCTCAGGCACATTTTATAATAGGATTGCAATAGAGATTGAAGTATAGGTATAAGTCATAGACATGATTGAAATACGTATGTCTCTTAATTTTACATCTTAGTATTTTGGAGTAATGACATTCGTGATCTCTAACAAGCAATATTCTGAAACTTATTCTTATTTATCAGTAGAATAGACTGTAGTACATTGATACATGTTATTTTTTTCCAACAGTTTTACAATATTCCAGGTAGTAAAGACACAACAATTATTATTCTTACCCTTATAACATTTATATTTTGGCAGCAGAATTAAAATACATGTAATTAAATAGTTACTAGTGAGAGCACCGAGTGCTACAAAAGTTATAATGAAAAACAGAATCTAGTTTTCAAGGGATTAGAATCAAAGGTGATAGTTATGATACCTATAGAATGACCAGGAGTAAGCTATATGAACGTGATTGGTTTGATAGACCAACACAGGCAAATGCCTGCGGCAGGATAAAATTTGGTATGTTTAAGGAAATGTGAGAAGGCCAATATACCCAGAATAAAGTTGAGGCGAAGGTAAGATATGGGATAAGAGAGAAGTCGGCATGTTAAGTTTGATTTACTAATTAGGTTGCTGCAAAGAGAAATAAGATCCGGACAATGAAATAATCAAATTTGCACTTAATAGTTTTAGTCTTTCCTATCCAGAGAAAATATGCTAGCAGACAGAAAAGGTTTTATGATAAAACTAAATAAGAACCTATTGGAGCAGTTAAATAGGCATTGTTAATAGCTTTGTGGTTAGTAAGTTATGGTTTATGGATATGTAGAAAAGTTAATTAAGTGGAGAGATTTTTAAGAAAGTAGAATTGACAAGACTTTTTGATTCACTGTATATTCGGGATGAAGGAGGAGAAGATAAGCTTATGGTTTGAGCAGCTGAGTGAATCATACTACCATTTATTGAGTTTGAGAACCCCAGAAGATGAGCATGTTTGAGGGGGGGAGATAATTAGTTCAATTTCGAACATGTTGAACTTGAGGTATCTATTGATATAGGTAGATATAGAGTGTGAAGTTGCATATAGTCTTGATCTTAGAAAAATGATGTATGCTGGAGATACAAATGTGGGAGTTGTCAGCACATTGATGGTAGTCGAAGTTATAAGAGTGGATAACACTTCTTAGGAAAAGTGTGTAGAATTGAAAAGCAAGGGGCCAGGAAGAGTCCTAAGTATTCCAAAATTGAAGGGCCAGGCAGAGGAAAAAGATCCAGAAAAAGTGACTGGGAAGTAATCATGTAAGTAAGGGGAATACCAGAAAAATGTAGGTTACTGGAAGCCAATATAGCAAAAAAAAAAGAAAAAAAAAAGAAAAAAGAAAAAAGAAAAAAAAACTCAAAAAGGGATGGGTCAATTTTGTTGAAAGCTACAGATAGATCTGGTTAAATGGAAAGGCACGTTCAAGTTTTAAACACACATTCTAAATGGATATAATTAGAAAAGAAAGAGGTGTTGTAGAGTGCGAAGAACATTATGTTTAATTGAGACAAACCTGATTTCGAAACCTCCACTTCACTCCTGTTAGAAAGGCAATAATAAAAAAG
>NW_011889482.1:171606-184331 GCF_000151845.1 Pteropus vampyrus
ACAAAAACAACAACAGTCATGGAGATGTAGAGCACAGCATAGGGAATATAGTCAATATTATTGTAATGGCTGTGTGAACTGCCAAATGGGTGCTAGAGTAATTGGGGGGATACTTCATAAATTATATAAATGTCTAGCCATTGTACTGTATATCTGAAACTAATATAAAATAAAACAAAAACTAAAACAATACCATGCACACACATCCACGGAAAGTCATTACTCAAGGAGAACTGGTACTTAAAAGGCTACCTGCAGGGAATCAACCTAAAAGAGAAATAAAATTTCATTACAGATGATAAAATAAAGGTTCCTTTGGGACTTCACCTGGAAAAATAAACAACGATTATGAAAATAAGCTTGTTTAATCTCATACTTAAAAGATTTTAGGTTTTAATTGCACCTATGCACTAGGTTTCAGAATGGACAAAGAATGGAACAAGAATTGTTTGGGGGATTTGGGGCAGTTCTCCAATAAAAATATCACATGACACACCTCATTTGTGATTCTCCTAGCATAAAGAGATTATTTTTGCCAAAAACTTTTGAACAATTCACTTTCTTCTAAAGATACCTAATTAATTTGATATCAAAATATCATCACTTATCAATCCATGTAGATTTTCTTCACTTCAATTGGTAACTGACCTAATTCATGCATCAGTGGCTTTGGTGTGTCGAAGCAGTTATCTAATATCATTTTCAACTATACAAAATCTTGTATCTTTTGCAAGATTTATAACATTACCTTGCAATTAATTTGTAATTTTTGCATCGTAGCATGTAATAGTCAACAACAAATCACTGATGTGATGGAGGCTGTAAATGATCTTGTTTAGCGGGGAGAGAATTTTTGAGGACTAAGTCTATAAGTGATTAATTTATTTGTGACCTTTTCCATAGTAGAATGAATTTTGCTTTCCTATACAATCATAAATTATAAGCACTGTGAAAAAAAATTTAAAGTAATTCTATACACACATACACATACATACTTCATATATACGTGTCTATACATGTATATATGAAGTTTTGTGAGATATAAACCCTAAATGATCGCATTAAGGTAGATTTTTATATTTTTCTTACTTGCATTTTCTGATTTTTCTATTACTGATTACGCATTTCTTGTATATCTACAAAACTTTTATGACTTATCAAGTAAAAAGAGAGGTTTTGAATAATGTTTGAAAACAATGAGGCTTATATAGTTTCTGTCTAGTGACAGATTTTATTTCATCTGTTTTGCAAACTGGTGACTAAAATTAGGCCTAGGTATCACTGTATCAGAGTCATTAAGGCAAGAATTACAGGGTACCAGGTGCTAGGGACAGTAAATGAACTTGAAACTACAGAATGAAAGATTTAGTTTATATCTACTAAATAACATCCTGACAGTTTGTGTTGTTAACTCTGGTAGGTACTACTGCAAATTGAAAAATCTGATCCCAGTTTAGGATTAAATCTCATCCTATTCTGAGATTGGAGCATTAAGTAAACAGGTTTTCATCGTCTCTGCTTTTCCGGTATTTTCTAAGCTTATCAACATCGCCTGGGTCCCTTGCTACAAATTCAAATCCCCAATCTTCCACCTTAAAAAAATGAGATTTCGTAGGCCAGGAATCTACGTTAACAGCTAACACTTCGGGTGAATCTGGTGTAGCGCATCCATATACTGGTGTTAAGGAAGCAATGTTTTTTTTCAATGGTTCTAGGATGAAACCACCAAACTCTTACTGGACGGACATTTAAACTCACTTCTGCATGATCATATACTAAAGAGAGTTTCATACGGTATGGTCCTTGGGCAATACAAATGTGATGCAATTTCTATCTGTATCAACTGCCAGCACCTGCCAACCAAGAGAAGGCAAAAGATAAGAGTGTTCTTACTCAGTATCAAGTACCAAACAATAAAATACAGCAAAATTTTAAAGAGAAAAACAATCATATAAAGCAAACTTTTTTTTTGCCAGATTTCCATTCAGCTAGAGCATAAAAATTTTCTTAAAACCCAGCTGATACAACCTCATAATTTTACAGATGAGAGTCAGAAAGGTGAAGTCATATGAATTGCGTTGGAACTAGATCTGTAACAAAATCCAGGATACAATGACTCTTACACTTGCATGTTTTTAAATAAATCAATTATGTATATTATTTGAGTTCCTTGAGAGCATGTGTCTCTAGTACTTAGCATACTTCTTGGCACATGATGCTTCAGTAAAAGTTTGTTGAACTGAACTACTCTGTTTAATTGCGGGTACTCAAAATTAAAGTCATGGTGATAACTTCTAAAAAATTCCTAGAATGTTGGCCTTTCTAATTTGGCAGGCTAAAATTGTATGAATAACTCAATAAGTCTGGACAACTGAATCATGTTACCTTAATGACTGAAAAAAAAGAGGTCAGATTATGTGTGAAGAAACAAGCCCAGCCCCTTCCACCAACAAATAATAGATTAAATGCTGAAGACTTGAGGAGTCAAAATCCTGAACAGCTGTGAATGAGCCAAAGTGGAAAAAAAACAAATGCCAAGTTACAGGCCTCTTCTACAAGGATACCAGTTCTTTGTGGTTCGCTATTCCCTGAGAATGTGGATTCTTTACATCAAATTAGAAGCCGGCCAACAGATGGGACATGCCTGGATTTTATGCTTAGAACTTTGAACTGTAAGTGTTCTTAATATTCTATCAGAATTTTAAAGGAGGATAATTTCAAATCAGTGCTTTCTCTCCATATCATTTTTAATGTCTTAAACCTAATCACTTGCTATCTGATAGCAGTCATTACTATCCCTTATTTTTGACTTGGTTATTAAGATAATTCAGATGAATGCTTCTTGTAATTTGACACCAGCTTTGCTTAAGAAACTTTGAAACTTAAAAAAAAAATGAGCTGCCTTGTCACTACTGCACTTTCATCTCCTGAACCAAGCCTCAGGCTTGCCCTTGCTCTTGTCCTTTTTTGAATGTTCATGTTCTGTGAAGCAGGCCTTTTCTGTTACACTCCATTCAGTCTAAGTCATGCCATTAAAGAGAAAATATAATGTGCTCCCAATTTCTTTAGAACTAGAAGTTAGTGGATAAGAAAGGAAAGTCAAAAAATGAAAATGGTCATAAAATTTGGAATCTCCTTTATGTTTCTTTAAAGCTAGGAAGAGAGAAAAGTCAAGCAGCCAAGGAAGATGAAATTTATAACAGAATGAAAGGAGCAAAATATGCCAAATTAGTAAATAAAACTTTTAAATAATTTTGACAGACCGGAGCAGATATTTCTATATCTGGATGTTCATTGGGTTTTAGAAAAGCCTAATGAAATTGCTCTCCAAACGGGAGTTGATGTCAACTTTTTATGGTTGGCAACAACACTTTCAATATTATCACAATATCATGTCACTTTGCCTAAAAAAGTGACGTATCCACAATAACTCAGCTGAAGATTGTCTCGAAAATCGGAGGCTAAATCTGAATAGATTCTCCCATGTGGGCACATCTATGTACCTCTATAATCTGCAAACAAACCAGAGGCAAACTCTGACAGAAGAATGTTGTCCTGTAGAAAAATAAATATGTATGAAAAGATGGTTCATCAGCTTTCCTTTTTTTACAGTGTTAAGAGGAGCAAGAAATTAGAATCACTTATATGGAAATTTGAAAACTCCATTTATATATACAACTTTCCTTTGTGTATATAAAGTTAACAAAAATGCACTGACATCTGGCAGGTTGTTTGGGAAATGCTTCCTGCAATTAGAGAGGAAAATGGCTTACCAGAATGTGATAGCTGCACACAGACACTGGAGGTTTAAATAAAAACAGGTCTGTTGGTTTCATTTGGTTTTTTGTTTGTTTGTTTGTTTGTTTTTGTTTTTGCCTACCAACACCATGCATAGCCGTTAGACTGAGACATAATAGATCATCAAAAGTTGGATGCTGTAATTGCTTGGTACATTATGAGAAGCATTGTTCTATCGCAGATGTAAAGAAATGGTATGTTCTCGATGTTATGAAAAATTCCGTTGCTATGTAGGATAGACACCTCAGAAATAATCCACAACTGCTTTGCCAAAGCTGATATTGGAACCACTGATGACTTAGATGAACAGAACAGGACATGTGACGACTCTGACTGGAATGAGCTGCGGATAGAAACTAACTGTCCCATACTCAAATGTCAATGATTTTGTAGATATTAATAATGTGTTAGCTCCCTCTGCTGATTATGAATTTCAAAGGAACAGGTATATTTTGAGAATTGAAGAATAAATAGGAAGAAAATTCGCCCACGTCCAAATAACCGGGAGAAAGAATCATAAACTGCACTGGTGATCAGTGATAAACTGCAATAATGTGAATGGTTTTGATGCAAAAGTAATGGTCACTATCTATCATCTATCTATCTATCTATCTATCTATCTATCTATCTATCTATCTATCTATCATCTATCTGTCTATATGCATGAAAGAGCATTATATATACATATATATAATATTTTAGTCCAACAGACATATCTGGAGCATCTAGTACATGGTTTATAATCCAGGCTCCATCTCTTCCTAGCTTTGTAATCTTTGCCAAGACCAGAAAATTTCTCATGTGTACAATTAGAATTCTGGGTTAGGTTATCTAAACCCTCAGTTCTATAATTCCAGGCTTGGTATCTGCAGGAACTGAAATGTAAATTGGAAACTTTACTCCATAAACTCAAACTATCTAAAATCATGGATTATAAAGAAAGAGATTCCATTCTTTATTAACTTGATGAAATGGTAACAGAACTTCTGAATTTGGAAATTACAAAATTATAAAGCCAGCTATTTAAATCGTTCTGCATGTACTTTAGTGTATCCATCCAAAGGCATTTTTCTGGGAAACTACCCAACATATTTTGAAAACTGTAATATTAATTTATTGCCAGGATAGACAATTTATTGGTATGCTAAATAAGCCAGATAATTTTTTAAAAACTCATACATCAGATCATATCACTCCTCTGCTTGAACCTCTCTAATGATTTCCCATTACGCTTAGAAAAAAATCCAAAGTCCTTCCCCTAGCTTACACAGCTTTGCAAGAAGGCCCTCTGGCCACAAGAAGATAAGAGGGAACAGAACTCTAAGCAGAGGCAGCTAGTACAAAGATCATAAGATGGTGAGGAGCTTGGCATATTTGAGGAACAGAAAGAAGGCCAGTGTGACCTCTTCTCTTACCATTTTCCCCTTATTTCCGCCACCATCAGTCACTCTGGCTTTATTTCTGCTCCCTCTCATCTTCTTGTGGCCTATTCCTCCTTGACCTTCGGGTTTCAGCTTGAATGTTATCTCCTCAGATAGACCTTCTCTGAGTTCCCAGTGTAAAGGCTTATGCTAGAGATACAAATTTTGGAGCACAAATGATATTACTTTAGGAGAGAATATGAAGTCATTTAGGCTCCAAAACACATTCTCTTTCTAAGATACTATGCTGTCTCTCAAAGAATAGGTATTGAGTAAAAATAAATTAATGTTAATGTGAAAAGTAAACCTTTCTAGAGGATGGATGAGGTTGAAAAAAGAAGCATACACTTTGCTAGAAAATGAAAACGTGATATTTGAGATCCATCTTGAAGAATAAATAAGATTTAGACAGGGAGTCAGCATGTGCAAAGGCACCAAGGCATGAAAGAACATAGTATTGAAGTGCTAACTCCGTGTAAGCAAGGACATTGTCTGTCTTGCTCACTACTATATCTCCAGTATCCAGAACAGGCCTGGCTCATAGTAGGCATTTGTTGAAGGAATGAATGGATGGAAGGGTGAATGAATGAATGCCACCTACAGGAGCAGGCTTGAACACAGGGTGTGTTGACGGGAGAAGTAGAATATAAAGCAGGAGAGGTAGAGAGAGGTTGTTTCATGGAGAGCCTCGAATCTTAAATTCTATGCTCTATATAATGGGGAGCCAAAGAAGGTTTTAAGTAGAATTTTGAAGCGATTAGGTTTAGTTTTACATACCTATCATCTCAAGTGACAAGGCAGGGGTGGTAAAAGAGATACCGTGGGTACAGAGATGTTAATTCCAATTTCTAGTGCCCAGATCATTTTGGTCACGAGTCTCTGAATGTACTTCAGTTTCTCTGTGGCCCATCCAGACCAGATAACAATAACTAAGGTATAGTATACCCTGCACATATCAGAGTAGAACCATGTGTATAGTGCCTCATGATCATTCCCATAGTTTTGTCATGCTTGGAAAAATACCTAGGAATGGAGTGGGGGTAACTCGCACGAAATATCTCATCATTTCTTGTTTTTCTCTTTTTTCTCTAAATGTAAACTAAATAAAGTAAATGCTAGCTATCGTTGTGTTAGACCCAATGAAGGAGAACTGGTGACAAACACAATGCTTGCTCAATAAATACCTACTATCCTTGCGTGCTTACTCTCTGCCTGGTGCTATTGTTTATCGATCATTGCAATGATCCTTGAATATAGGTACTACTATTATCTTCATTTTAAAGATGAGAAAACTGAAGCTTAACAAGTGAAATATTTTGGCAGATAGAATTAATATAGCCTGGTGATTGTTTGGATGTGAGCACTGAGGGAGCAAAAGCATTCAAATTGATACCCAGTTTCCCAGTCTGGACAACTGATTGCATGGTCGTGCCAGTCACCGAAATGGGATTACAGAAAGAGGAGCAGATTTTGGAAGAGGGAAGAGTAGAACTATATTAGGCCAACTGAGTACTACATTAACTTTTAGGTGCCTGCAAGAGATGCCCAGCTGTCATTAGCTATTTCAGTCTGAGTTACAGTAGTCCTGTCTGGGCTTCCTATATGTGGGAATAATCAGCATATTGATGACAACCAAAGCAATGGTAATGGTTCAGGTCGCCCAAGAAAAGTGTGAAGAATAAGAAAAGAAGAGAATCTAGGGCAGAGTCCTATGGAACATGAACATTTCAAAGGAAATCTGTCACAGAAGTGGAGAACCAGTAGAGCGCAACATCTTAGAAAGAGCTAAGAGACTAGAGGATGCTATGATGTGAATAATTGTGCTCCCTGCCCAAATTTACATTTTTGAGCCCTGATCCTCAAGTGATGGTATTTGGAAGTAGGACCTTTGGGAGGTAATTAGGTCACAAGGATGGAGCCCTCATGACCGGGATTAGTGCCCTTATAAGGGATGTGAAAGAAATGATGTTTCTCCACCTTGTGAGGATACAGCAAGAATGCAGCAATCTGCAAGCCAGGAAGCAGGTCCTTACCAGAAGCTGACCATAATGGCACCCGGGTCTGGAATGTCCTGGCCTCCAGAAGTGCGAGAAATAAATTTCTGTTGTCTAAGCCATCCAGTCCATGTTATTTTGTTAAAGCAGCCCAGACTAAGACAGAAGGTTTCAAGAAGGAGGGGAATAATCAATGTAAAATCCTGCAGAATAGAAATATGGTAATGGTCGAAAGTGTCCATTTGTTTTAGCAACACTGTTGAGATTTTTGACTGGAAAGGAAAGGTAGAAGAAAGACTACAAGGCTAAGTCTGTATGTGGTGAGGGATTTCGGGGGTGTGGGGTTGAGAAAGGTGATTCTGGAATATTTTAGATGATAGAAACTTTGACAATCTTTAAATGCTGTTAATGAAGAGCGAATAAGTAGGGAGCCATTGACGAGTCCGGAGACAGAAATGTTTATCAGTGGAGCTAGTCTCAGAGTCGGCAAGAGGGAATGGTGATGTAAAGCAGATGGGGGAACTTAGATCAAAGTAGAGTAGTAGTAGCAGTAGTAGCAATAGTAGTAGCTGTTGTTGTTATTGCAAAAGAATGGGAGAAAAGACTGCTGAGGGGTCCAATGAGGTTAGCAATTTTCATGGCGAAGTAGAAGGAGGTCCTATCGGATGAATTCTATTTTGTCTGTGAAGTAACAGGTGATGTAACCTGCTGAGACTAGACGGGGAGATGGTGGGGGCAAGATCAGCTCTTCATCTATCCTGCCGACTCAATGCCGGTAGCCTCTGTGGCCCTGCATCCTCTCGTTTTCTCCATGGAACAGCGCTTAACGTTTACAGCTGTTGACTGAACGTATGACAGTCTCAGCGTAGGCCAGTAGGAACTACCACTCCCAGAATGCAGTGCGGCCCCTAGGAAATGCGACGGCTGAGAACGCACAGGCCCTTCCCCTCCGTCGCTCCCATTGGAGGAGCGCTCACATTCCCAGGAGGCCACGCGCGGGCGGCGCTCTGTACCCGGAAGCCCGCGGTGTCCGGTCCCAGCCTTCTCTGGGAGCGGGCGGTGGGCAACGCCGGGGTGACCCGCGCCCCTCGTTCTTGAGCCCGCGCGCTCTGAGAGGGTGCTCGGACAGGTAAATGGAGCGGGGCGCGCTCGGCGGAAGGCGGGGAAACGACGGCGGAGGGAGGGCACAGGTGTCTACCGGAACGTACACCGGTGGGACGAGCAGGCAGTGCAAGGGTGACTAGCTTCTCTAGTGTCAACAGTTCGAATTGTCGGGCATGTCCATTTGGGCGAAGTGCCTTTTCTGCCGCTGAAATGGCCTCGAGTTAAAGAGCGTGAGTGCGTCACTTAAGTTGTTACAGAAGGGAAAAAAAATGTTAACTTTCCCTCAGCTCGCCTTCTGCAAGACCTTTCTGTAGCATTTGAGTCTCATGATATCTCTTGAGTCTTCTGAAAACTCTCCACGCCCTTGTTTCGGTGACGTCACTTTTTGCTTCACCTCCTTGTGAACCTCTACCAGGGGTTCTAGTCCTCTGCATGCCCTTCCTCCACTGCTCACTGTTGACAGGTTTCTTCCTGGGTTCGGGTAAGAACTCTTATCTCCGCCCAGACCTATTTTCTCGGCGTTAGAGCTGTATGATGTCATTATTGTTATTGGCCAATATTTAACAAACTCTGACCATGTAATAGAGTCTTTGGTACATGCTTTGTTATCTCTCTCTACCGTAACTCTCACAGTCAATCATCAGACCCTTTTCTGTCTTCTTAATTGCTCTCAACGACCTGCACCTTCATTGTCCCACCCTGGAACCCTTAGGATACTGTCATGTTTAGGACATTCTCTCCCTAGGAATAGCTGTGGCTGAGAGCATACCCACTTACATATTTAGTAGATGTTTATCGAACATCTACTATGTGCTAGACACTCATTTCTAAGTGCAAGGGATGTAGCTGGAAACGACACATAGGACATCAGTACTCAGTGGCTTACATGTTCGTGTGTGGGAGCAAACAGGAAGGATCAAGATCATCACATATGGTTGTGGTTAATGTAAAATAAAACAGGGGGTTGGCTTGACAGGGTAAGCTCCTATTCTGAGAAAGCCAGAGAGATTGGGTTGGGTCTCAGAAAAGAACATCACCCTAAAAGAATTTTTATAATACCAACAAAATAGTCTTAATCTGTGACCAGACTTAAGGCTTTTCATAAACACCTCTTCTCCTCTGTCACATTAATGTTTGTTCTGCATTCTTCTCTGTCCGCCACAGTTATTACATCAGAATTTGTGGTTTATCCGTCGTTGGCTTATTTCCTCCTAAGGCCCAGACAGAAGACTCGGGGATTGGAATATTCTCAGCTCAACTGCTCTCTCTGTCTTACTCAGGGAGATAGTTGGTAATCAAAATATTCTTCTTGCCAGGTTCTACTGAGTATAAAATTATCTATCATTTATAGTACATTTAAAAGCAAAACATGAAATAGAAAAACTATTTGATCCAATCCAAATTACCTAATTTATACAAGGCCTTCTTTATATAAGGCTATTAGACATCCTTAAACCTCATCATTCACCAAACGTGGACCATTCCATTTCGTCAGGCTAGTTTATGTACCTTCCCTAGCTTGTTCTCATTCCTGTGTCTTCTCTTGTTCCATAGTTCCCTCTTAAAATGAGTTCCCTTTCCTGACCACCTTGCATCTGCCCCCCGCCTCGTTTAATTCAATGGGCCAATTTAATAGTATACCCCATGATTCAAGGGTGGAAAAAAAAACTAATACCCGTGTATATTTCCTATGAAACATTCAGCTCATGAACTGTTGCAGGGATTAGCATAATACATCCCCTTGCAATAATATAGTGATACAGAATACTTTCTTTTTATTTCGTATCGACTCTTACCATGTGCTACATAAGGAGTTAATTCTTCCACTTTTTTTCTGTTTCAACAGTTGTGCAACCTTTATTTATACAGCACATTATGGTATCATTTGGTTCCCACTTGGTACAGACACATCTTTGAAGATTATAGTCTCCTTAGCCTGAGATAATATATGTGTTCATGTTATTCTGCCACACTGTCATTTTCAGAATGTCAGATAAAAGTCTCAGTTCTTAAAAATTTTTCCATGCAGATATCTTTCACTTGTAGATTGTTCCTGCAAAAGATGAATGTTATCTTTGTAACCGATTAAAAAACACAACAAGAATACAAGAGTGCTTGAGTCATAATTATCATTATGATTTTAGGATATGCCAACCTAAGAGCAGCCAGACATGCTTCCAAGACATTAAAAATTAAGCATTGTCATTTTAGGGAATTTTTGCCCACCTTCATAATGCTAATGGAGCACTGAATTGTGTGCCATCACTCATTTCTAAGGTACACGTGTAGATGATCCAGAATATTCATATAGATTTTTACATTTTATCAAAATAAAAATACAAAAGTTAAAAACATCTCAGGACACGTAGACTCTAGTGTGAGAAACATGAACTTGGCTTTTTTCCCTATCAGTTCCCTGAAACTTTTCAGCCTCCGCTTGAAGATGCCTCCACTGGGAGAGAGCATTTGCATGATCTCTGTGCTATTTTGTTAGCATTTTTTTGAAATACAGGCAATCCGTTGCTTACAAATGGTTATATTCCCAAGGTTCCTTTGTCAGATTATTTTTTGAAACTCTGGATGCCAGTTCCTCTATGAACAGTGGTATTTATGACATTTCCGTTGTTATGCCAACTAGTAGCATCTTACTTAATCTTTAATTTAATAAACTTAACGACCTTCACCACAATTTATAATAATTCCTCTATTTAAAAAAAAAAACCTACATTCGGAATTTGCATTTGGATTCCTTCATGGCACAGCTCTTTTTGGAATTTCAGCACCTAGAATAAAAATGTCGTTTCCTTGGAACCTTCTTGGCAATGGAAACAGGCCTTTCGAATTCCAGGCTCTTGGAGGTTGCCCTTCTGGCCCATTGCTGTAAGGACTCTTAAATGAGTAAGGATGGAGAGGGGAGCAAGTTGGGGTGACGGGAGTATGTGGAGAGTGATTTGGGAGGAAGAGTTAGTTTCTAAGATGGGGATTTATTGTGTCCTCAAGAAAGATCCATTGACGTCTGATCCCTGGGACCTGGGGACGTGACCTTATTTGGAAATGGGGTCTTTGCACAGGCAGTAATTAAGAAGTGAGCTAAAATGAGGTTGTACTGGAGTAAGTGTCCTTGCAAGAAGAGAGACAGAGAATGCCATGTGAAGGGGTGGACACACATGGAGAACATCACGTGACTGTGAAGGTCAAAGGGCTCCAGCTGCAAGCTGAGGAAGACCATGGGTTGCCAGCTAACCACCAGAAGCTAGGAAGACACAAGGAAGGATTCTCCTCAACAGATTTCCGATTGAGCAGGGCCCTGCAGACATCTCGATTTTAGGCTTCTGGCCTCCAGAACTATGAGACAGCAAATTTCTGTTGTTTTAAGCCTTGTGGCTTTTGGTACTTTCTTAGGGCAGCCACAGGAAACTCACACGGGATTCTTAGCAGGAATGGAGTAGAATTGGGATGATGGCGCTGGACCAAGCAAGGAGTGAGTAAGAGAACAGGGAAGAACAGTGTTAAGACAGTTTTCCTTTCTATTCCATTATCTCAAAAGAAAAAAAAAAATTCTTCTTTTCTCTCTCTCGGGTATCCTTCCATTCTTTTTCTTCTTGAATATTATATTTATATAGCACTCATGGTTGAGTAGACATTCACATACCACTAATAATTAGCAATGCCAGGTTTTCTGACTTCAAATGCAGTATCATTTCTGCCACGGTTGTTTCTATTATTCCAGTACTCAAGACATTACAGATTCTATTGCAAGAGAGCTACAGTGGAGGCAGGCGAGACGATTATAAGGTGGGATTTTTAGCAATATAGGAGAGAGTAAGAAATTCCCGTTAGTGATATCTGAGAGGAAAGTAAAGTTCCTGTTGCTCAGATGTTTAACTGTCAGGCATTTTTTTTTTAATTGGGACTGCTTTTGTTGAACAAAACGCTGTTCCCTATCACTTATATCCATCTTTCTCAGTTATATGCTGAATAATGCACTCGCTGTTCCAGGTGGCTGTGCTTTACCGAAACGCGAAGACTGTTGTCACATTCCCTCTAAGTCTTCTCTTTTTCATGTTAAATGTTTTCTGCTTCCTTTAGCCATTCTTCCAGTGATACCGTCTCCAGGTCTGTCGCCCATACCGTTGCCCTCTTGTGCAATCTTGAAAAATGATACCCAGAACTAAACTCAGCATCCCGTTTCCGTTCTAACCACCGCAGAGGATAATGGCAGTTGTACTTAAAGAGATCGAGATACCCCGTTTCTCAGTGCGATTTAAGATTACATAAGCATTTTAAGCAATCACCTCATGTCAGTTCATAATGAACCTATGGTCCTCTAAGACACTAGATATTTTTGCATTGTTGCCCAAGTCAGTTTTCTTCTCGAAGCCGCTAAGGGACTGAGGCTGCCGCGTTT
>NW_011889482.1:185966-191532 GCF_000151845.1 Pteropus vampyrus
TTAAATCCTAGTTCTTATCATGTACTAGCTTTGTAATTTTGGGCAAATCATATAAGTCATCTGTACTTCAGTTTCTTCATTTTAATATAAGTATCATGATAGTGTATAATTTCATTGATGTGAGGATTAAATGAGTTAATTATTGCAAAATGTTTAAAATGGTGCCTGATACATAGTAAGCACTCAATAAATGTAGGCGGGTTATTATTATTCTGAATAGTTATCTTTGTGAATCTAGAGTCTAACTTCTGTTGAACTGTTTCTCTAGGATAAATTTTCAGGATGGGATTACTTGCATTAAAGAACGAAGACTTCTTTATGTCCCTTTGCTACCTATGGTCATTGCTTTTCAAAGGGCAATATGAGTTTGTGCTGTATAATTTATAAATGTAACCTGTCATTCAGTGTAATGTATATGTATGTATGTGTCACATATACATTATGTTGCGCGTGCGCGCGCGCGCGCGCACACACACACACACACACACACACACTGTACGCATTTGGTAGGTCTCCATATCTGTATGCACTTCAGCATGGCTTAGGTTGTAAGCTTGTACAAGATGGATCTCATTAAGCCTGTTAAGTCGTTGCGTTTAATATTATAGTGCCTTGGTCAATATTGCCGCCAGGTAGGGGTTGATAAGTGATAGCAACTTCTGAAAACAGTATTCTAAGTCGTGTATGTCTTTTTTTCCTCTTGCTAGATTGAAGCCATGGCTATTCTTTTTGCCGTCGTTGCCAGGGGAACCACCATCCTTGCCAAACACGCTTGGTGTGGAGGAAACTTCCTGGAGGTGACAGAGCAGATTCTGGCTAAGATACCTTCTGAAAATAACAAACTAACGTACTCACACAGCAAGTGAGTTCCGCTCTGCGTGGGTAGAGGGTGAAAGAAGTGAATGCTATTATTATAATCGGGACAGGAGAAAACTAGAAAGCCAGCTTCTTTGTAGATCATTCGAATGAGCTGATGGAACCGTAACCTTTACCATCTTAGAAAATGTGAAGTTCTGTTCATTACAAATTTAACTTGTAATCATTTTACTCTTATTTTATTAATATCCTTTAAGTGATATTAATATTTTAAAGAAATATATGGAAGTGTTAGCTATAAAAATGACTCGAGCTCTAGGATATGTGAAACTCGATATATAATATTCCTTTCTTCATTCTTTTAGTAAATATTTACTGAGCACTCGATTCTTGTGAAGCACTTTGCTTTGTGTTGACGATACAACAAGAAATGACCTCGTCTCTGCACTCACAGAAGTTATAATTTAATGAAGGAGATGGTCACGTCCATAGATAATTATAGTAGAGGGCGGGAGGTAGTGGTTTGGGGATGCCGTTCCAGGTGGAAGAAACAGCTAGTAGACAAGTGTGGAGGCACAAGGTCAAAGGGCATGTTTAGGGAGCCGCAGCTGGTTTTCCGTGACTGGTGCCCAGCATGATGAAAATAAAGCTAGTGGGATGGGTAGAAGTCACGTCGGGCCTCTAGGCCGGGAGAAGAGGTCGCACTTGACCCCGTGGGCAGCGGGAAGGCGTCGAAGTTTTTCAGCTGGGGTTGACACGGTCAGATTTTGCTTTAGAAAGATCACTGCGGTGGCTGCTTGGAGAATGCACTGGAGAGGGCGCAGATGGATGATCTCAGTAATCAGATAAAACGCCTCCACCTTTCTCGTCAGTACTTCCAAAAAAAAGCTTTTCTTACTTCATCCTAATTTTCGTATCTCAGAACTCCTTATCGCTTTCCGGGGCTAACTCCTTCAGCAGTTGGGGCCCTAACCTAAGCTACTGTAAGAGAGAGCCCCCCAGATTCAGTGTTAACTTCACTGAGGGAGCCTGGAGGCAAGCACTTCGGGGCCGCGGGGTAGCTTCTCCAGTTCTGGTTGCCTCCCCGTAGTTGCCCAGCATTTTTAAAGGCCGAGCCCAGAAGTGGCCTGACATTTTGCTGCTCAGAAGCCTCTGCTTGCGCTGTGTTGTCTGCTGTGTACTTATGCAGCTAGTCCAGCTGGAAGGGAGGCTGGGGTCGGTCACTTCTGGCTGCGCAGCCATACGCTCAGCCAAACCCGCGTTACTCCGGAAGGAGTTATAGGAAGTCAGGAGACAACCTGCCATCCTCCAGCCCACTCTTCTTACGCACACATCTGGGTGTCCTCTTCTTCCCAAACACGGAACACGCCTCCTCTCCACAGGAAGTGGCCCCAGAGACTCATCTGGTCACCGTGTCCAGCTCCAAGTCCAGAGAGTCTGGGTGATACACCGTCCTCTCCATCAGGCCCAGCAGTGGCTCCTGTGGCCCATTGACCAGAAACCGGAAGACAAGTCGGGCGTCCCCCCGCCGCCCCACCCCCACCCCCAGCCAGCAGACAGTGGCGAAGTACGAACAACGTCGCCACAGTGGCAGTTACAAACCCCCATTTAGGAAAGGGAACAAGGTGAACCGTGCAGAGTCACAGCTGCCTGGCAGTATTAAAATAAGTACTTCAGAGCGATTTCAAAGACCCTCTGTCATGGCTGGGGGTGCTGAGTGCTCCTGCTCTGTGAGAGGAATTCCCTGTCTTTTCTCCCTGACTCCTGGCTTTGTTCTCCAGGAGGTTCTTCCTGGTCCATTATCCTCTCTGGCCACATTCAAAACGGGCATTAGAGAGCGTGTGGCATTTGGGAATTGTACGGGTTTTGTAGTCTGCTGCTTGCGGGTATAGCTTAGAGGCCTACAGGTCGCCTTGGGGATTAAAGAATCTCAGCTTCTTGTGAGTATGGCTTTATAGTTTCTTCAAAAAGTTATTAGGCTTACTCTCTGTGTGTTTCTAGTCAAGTCCCAGGAAAATGCCCAGGGGGAGCACATGCAGTCCTTTTAGAGGCGAGGCCGGGGAGGCTGGCTTATACCTTCCGCTCACATTTTATCAGCCGGAACCTAGTCACATAGGCATATCTGGCTCCGAGGGAAGCTAGAATATGGAACCCAGTGGAAATGTGCTTATAGGACAAGAAGGCAGTGTTACCCACCCGCATCCTAATCCTGGCCTGCCCTGTGTCTGCTGGAGTGAGGCCCCATCACTGAGTTGTTTTGTTCTTTTTAACCTTCTGTCGTGGTCTCTTTCCTATAATCGTGTTCCATCCCGCCCATCAGAAACGTCTTTTGTGACTGTACGCCAACAGAAAAAAGTCCATTTTACTGTAAAACAATCATTTCCCCCGTGAAATCGGAGCTTCCGCTTGCTATTCCTCTCTTCTTGAGCTGCATCGCCAGTCATGCGATTCGCCGAGCCTAAAAAAACTTCAGAATCATATTTCTTTACCGAATCCTTGCCATCCTCCCACAAAAGGGATTTCAGTCCATGCCCTCTCCCCTACCCCTATTCACTTGTCACAGTGCTGGCTCAGACCTTCACTGTTTCTTATTTCTAATAGCCTCCTCCTAACCGAGTTTTTGCTCCCTCCTTAACTCTATATTTCACATTTCTTTGATTACCCTTTCTTGCTTAAAGTCCGTATTTGCTTGAAGAATAAAGCCCAAAGGTGGCCTTCACATTTTTTCCGTTCCTGACCTTTCCCTCCTTATCTCTATAGGACTCCTTGCCATTCCCTGACCTAGGAGTTTTATTTTAAGCTTTAGTATATTTTTTCTTGTTTTTGCATCTTGGAATTTCCTTCCCCTCCTAGGCCCCTGGTAAATTTTTACTCATTTTACAGATCTCAGATGCTTTCTTAATCATGTTAATCCTTCTAAAAGGGCAAAGGTGTTCAGAGCCCGTCCTTCAGCAGGTACTCTTTGCCCACGGGCTAAAGTTCCCTCACAAGGCTGGGAAGATTCTTCAAGATGTTCCCCTACTCCCTTCTCTGGCTTTATCTCTGAACTTCAACCCTGTTTTGTTCTAAAGCAAACTTAGCTATTTGCATTTCAGTGCTGGATTCTTTCTCTCTTCCTGGCCTTTGCAATAGGTGTTCCCTTTGACTTGAATATGTTTGCCTTACTTCCTTTAAAAAAATATGACTTTGTCTTCTTAAGCTTAAATGTTCCCTCTGGAACCCCCTGACTCCAAACTGGCCCAAATGTCCCCTTTTTGTGTGTCTCCATTGAATCCTGGCTTTATTCATATTGTAGCACTTACCACACTGTATTATGATTGCAATCTTTATTTTTTTGTCTCTGTCCCCTGCTGACTGTGGGCTCCTTCATGGCCGGGACCGTCCCTTGTTACCCTTTGTTGTCTTTGCACCAGGTTACTCCCAAGTGATATTTAGGAGCAAGAAATCTTGTAGGGAAAAGGATGGCTTCCATCTCGGACACGCGTTTAAGCAGTCTGTGGTTTGTCTGGTAGTCAGTAGCACGTGCAGGCCTGGAGCTGAGGACTTATGTCAGGCCTAGATTTAGGAATCGCCATCCTAATTGTGGTAGCCGAAAACGAACAACAGAACATGAGAGCGGATGCCACCCTCTAGGGGGTGTGTGTGAAAAAAGCAGGGGGCCGAGGCTGCTGGACAGCGTCAGCAGAGGAGAGACTGCCACGTGGACCAGGCAAGCCCGGTGTCAAGTGGTACAGGGGAGAGAGGGCACTTTCCAGAAGGAAGTGGTCAGCACTGTGAAACATTTCAGAGAGAGCCCCTGGATGTGGCAATGTGGAAGTCGTTGGTGGCATCGATGTGAACGGCTTCGGAGGAGCGGAGGAGGACATTCTGCCTGAGGTCCCTGACCTCCTTGTAATTCATGCCCGGCCTCTCCGTAAACAGTAATCATCTAATTCAGCAGGTGCTCCTGTTTCTGCATTTGCCCCAGGTAGAAATGTGGGAGGCATAGTGGAGTTCCCCCTGTGCCTTGCCCCCAATAAGCCAGTCATCAAGCTCTGTTCTGTTTCTTCTCCGTCCCTTCTTCTTCTCCACCCGCAGTACCTTAGCTTATTTCCCTCATTGTTGCTTACGTGCTCGAGTGCCGGAGGGTCTCCTGTCTGGTCCTCACTCCGCACTCTGGCCAAAGCATCCTTTTATAGTGCAAACCCGATCGCATTCCCCAGATGAAATCCCTTTGATGCTCGTTAGCTGTTCTTAGGAGAATGCATAGAGAGGTTTTAAAGTCTTTTATAACCCGGCCTTTGCTTAATTCTCCAGCCTCATCTGACCAGCCAATTTATTTTTTCCTTCTAGTCTCTATTCTAGTCACGTGAACCGATTTTACTTTCCTAAACCCATTATGTGTTCCAGGCCCTTACGCTTGCGGTCTCTCACTCTGCAAACCTCTTCTCTCGCTCTTCACCTTGTTGTCTCTTCAGGTCTCAGATCTCAGTTTAGATATCACCTGCTCCAGGATATCTCTCCTGTTATACTTCAGCAAAGTCTGTTAGGTACCTCTTCCGTGTCCTCCGACCACCATGCAGTGCCTTTAACCCCGCATCTACAGGCTGCCCCGTAATGCCCTGTACTGTGATCCCTGTGCAGGCAGGGACTGGTCATTTTCCTGTTTGTATCCTCAGCACCCAGCCCAGCAACTGCCTCGAAACAGATACCAAACAAATGTTATTGTTGAGTACTTGGTAGGAAGAAAAAAGTGCTTGCTTTGAGATCT